>NC_068999.1:43401488-43404324 GCF_001194135.2 Octopus bimaculoides
ATATATATATATATATATATATATTTACTCTCAGACAGTTTTTTGTGTAATGATTGCTTCCGCCATGTGTAAATGCTGCCCACCACAGTGGATGGATAGTTGGTTGCTATGGGGGCTGAAGAGAGAGAGAGAGAGAGAGAGTTAAGGAAGAGCCAAGTTTGTGTAGACTTTTCTGATGATGATTGTTGAATATGATACTTAAAGAAAATATAGCCATGAAGGACAAAAAAGCTATCACCTAGAAGAGAAAGCAATAAGAAGAGGATCTCTCCAAAACCTTAGAAGTCTTTCTTCAATTATTTTTGATGGATTTCTTCGACTGGTATTTAGTTACACTTGCATGCAGACAAACATGCTCACACTCACCAACAGTGTGAACAAGAAAGCAAAATAAAAAAAATAAAAACAAACAGTAAATACAGAAAGTCCAGTTATTTCTGTCATTTGAAGAACAGAAGTGAGAAATGCAGAGTAACAATTTGTGATGAATTTTCAATGTGTGTGTGTGTGTGTGTGTTGTCCGACACTTCTACACGTCTGGTACTTCACCACCTGGGAGTTAAACAACATTATAGAGTTGCTATGTGATGCCTTCCATATTCTCTTATCCCCATCCTCCCGTCTTTCTTGCTTACTATATCTTAAATGGTAAATTGTATAAGAATTAGATGCAGGGTGAAAATGAACAAGTGTTTGTCACATTAACCCTTTAGTGTTTAAACCGGCCATATCCGGCCCAAATATTCTACATGTTTTATATTTGAACTAGCCACATGTAGCCTCTCACACCAAACCTACATTGACATTCTAAAAATAAATAATCACATCATTGAGATTTCAAAGCAATGAGATAATGTATGATTAATTCAAAACAATTTGAGTGAAAAGGCATCACATTTAACAGAGTAATCTGAACATTAAGGGGTTAAAGGATATTGTGATTGCAGAATGTGGATGAAAGAGAAAAAATGATGGGAATAGCCTCGTCATTCATTCAATAGCCAGTCTAACCCTTTAGCATTTTAAACTGGCCATGTCTGAGCCAAATATTCTACCATCTGTCAAACCAGACAGATCCAACTTCTCACACCCACCCTACTTGGTCATTCTAAAAATAAATAATCAAATCATCGAAATCCCAAAGCTATAAGATGCTGTGTGATTAATTCACACAATGCAAATAAATAAACAAGCATTGTATTTGACAGAGTAATCTTAATACTAAAAGGTCAAAGGACTTGGAAGCTAAAGGAATAAAAATCAACCAGGGTTTAGTGTAGTCAGTTCCAGATCTATCTTGGTACATGTATCATAATGGACATTTCTTAGTCCCATTGTTTAAACAGTAGCAAAACCTCAATGTGGAAGCTTTGACAAGCTAGATATACTTACTAAATATTATTTAAATCAAGTCTTAGTATCTTAGAACAAGAAGGATCATGGCTTAACTCACTCTTGCAGAAAAGCCATTTCCATGGCCTTTTGCAGGATAACGGTGAAGTGTGTTCCAATAATGAAAGTGGTTATTATTTTACTAAATCCTTCCGAGTTTGGATTTCTTGATAATTTGTCGGGACACTTAGATAATGTACTTCATTAGGAGTTATGAAAGAATGAACTATTACCTAACAGATCAGCATCTCAACTTAAGAATAATTTCAGGGTTCCAGGTGTAAATTTAGAATATTACTGTTGAGGAAATTTGTTTGTAAATTGAAAAAAATTCTTTATCGGCATCTACAGTTTTTGTAGATTTATCTTCCTTTATATTGATTTTAAGGATGCTAATTAATGTGGAATTGTTAATAGGCAATAGATTGCATTGTATACAACACTATGGTAATGGATAGAGGGATACAGAAAAGACTAAGAAATATTGATTATAGATCCAGTGTTTTGAATCTGTTTTCTCCAGATGTTAAACCAGGTGATTGTTTTCTTCTTTTCTCTATTTCCATCCATCCATCTTCTCTGCCTGCTATTTCTAAGAGGGTGGCGAGGGGGTAGCATCTTCAGGCACCTCCTCCATACTGTCTCCTCAAAAGCAACCACCATTAGCCTTTCTGACTGGATTTCCGAGTGTGACCGACTGAATTTATGGATATTATTCAACCATCTCATTCTTGGACTATCCTTTGGTCTTCTGCTGGATGCCTCAACTTAAACAATCTGTCTTGCTAGTCTTTCCTGTGACATTCTAAAGACGTGTCCGTTGTACTGGTGCTGTGACCTCTTAGCATGGAAAAGTAGTCGCTGGATCAGGAGAGACTCCCTGATCTCCGAACTATGCACCCTGTTGAGCAACATTGCTCCAAGGATCATTTTGAAGAATCTCATTTCTGTCACTAATATTTGCAACCATACTCTTTCCGTTATTACCCAACATTTATGAATGACTATGGGTGAAGATAGGCACGAAAACTGAATTGAAGATATTTTCATCTCTTTTAGAGTTATCTTTCTTTCCTCCAGTTTTTATAAACGAGAATCACACGTGTTGTGTACAGCGCAGTTTCTGTACATGTGCAAGAGAGAGAGGGAGAGAAAGCAATGAAAAAGAAAGAGACAGGAGATAGAAGAAATACATCTATATTGCTAGGTAGAAGTTCTCAAAAGCATATCCATAGAACAAACACCAGAATAAATTACTATGAGAATTCTTAGTTGAGTTTATTTATGTTGTCAGTCTTTCAGCTTTCCAACTCAGTTGTCAAGCTTTTCAAGCATATCATCTCATACTGATTGGAATGGTGCATTTTTATCTACAGACTAAAAGTAAATTGATTCCTGCTGATAGTTCTTCAAATGGAGTTTATCTATGAAGGTTTATTTATAT
>NC_068999.1:43404413-43411738 GCF_001194135.2 Octopus bimaculoides
TATATACATATGTCTGGTTATGCTGGTTCTTGCGATTCTTCTTTTACCATTTGTTAATTCTGTATTTATGTTTCTATAGATTTTACACACAAATACACACACACATTAATTATATCATATTCTCTGTGTGTATATGTGTGTTGGGAGGTTTGTTTTGTTTTGTTTTTTTTGCATCTGGAACAGTAGTTATGCAATTATAAGATTGAAATTCTTCTGAAAGTTGTGTAGTTTGAAAATAATTAGCCTCAAGGAAGAGTATATCTATCCTCTATTACATTTTTTTAAACGTACTCACACTTGACGAAGAATGAAAATCAATTTAATGTTCGCTTAGGTTTTATTTCTATCTAAACTAAAATAAGGCCATTTTATTCTTTTTCTACTTCTTCATCTTCCATTTTTTCCATAACTAATTCTTTTTTTTCTTGTAATTTCGAATCTTTTTTTTTTTTTAGTTCTCATTTTGTTTATTTCTGTGAAATCTTCGTGAAAATAGCCAAAGTGCTCCAATTGAGTTAGCCACTATAAATAACACATATCTTTCTTCTTCCTTTCTTTTTATGTTTTTAAATGAGCTTTTTGCCATAAAAATATGTTTTCATTCTAATTATGTGTTTCCTGTTATATTTAAGTTGAAAATAGCTGGTGCTAGATTTGATAAAAAAAATAATAATAATTCTAGGATGGTTGTTGGTTTTATTGTTGTTTGTTAGTATTATTTTTCTTTACCTTTTTCTGTCTTTTTTAAAACTTTTTCATTCATTAGTATTTAGGGTTAGTGTGTAGTGGTAGGGCTAGTATATTCAAGTTTGTATCTTTTTATTTTTTTGTTTCCTTTCTGTGTTTGGGTATATAAATATTATTAATTAGGCCTGGAGGAAAACAAAATATATATTTCTTAACTGCTAGAAGTATGGATGAATTACCTTTTTTATGTATACTACTGCTACTGTTGAGGAAGTCTCTAATGTGGTCATTCAACCTGATAGAAATAGCAGCTTGATCTCCATCAAATTTCAACGTAGCACCTGAAAAAAAAGTTGTTTTAGATATTTCATTTTGGACACAATATTTGAATAAGATGGGATGGTCATGTCTGGACTTTCTCTGATCATAGATTTGTTTGCTCAGTCTATATTGACTTGGGACTAAACAACAACAACAATTATACATGATTGAAAATATATGAACAGTATTAGACTTTTTGTGTTCTTGATGACAGTAAGATGGATTCTAGCCAGAAGAATGAAAGCCAAAATGGTAAATAGTCTTAACAGCTCCGATTGTAAGACAAGACATCTGTTCTTTGTGTCTGGAGAGAAAACAATATGTCCTCTGTGTATTTCTGTCTTTGATATTCTCACCATTTGCTTATTTGGTCTATTTTTATGAAATTGTAGTCTTTTGTGTTTCTTATCCTTACTCTGGTTTGTTGATTTTCAATAAAAATTTAGATGTTAATTGTAAAAACAGGGGAGAAAAATAAAAAAATCAATTTCCTATAGACAAAAGAATTTGTGATAGTGAGATGTGTGTGTGTGTGTGTATGCAGGAGTACCGTATGTACAAACAGTCTTTGTGGTCTTCTTTTGTGCTGGTTAGATATGGGTATGGACAATAAGAAATACAATCCTTTGAACTTAGAAACATCATACTAAGCTAGTTAGGGAACCACTGTGTTGTCACTCAGCTGATTAGAAATAACTTTTTATTCCTCCTGTGTGGGTGACAAAATAGAGTTACCAGTTAAGTACTGGCATCAGTAAAATCAAGTAATGCTTAGCAGTGTTTTGTCTGTCTTTATGTTCTGAGTTCAAATTTTGCTGAGGTTGATTGTGGCCTTCAATCCATTCAGGGTCAATAAACAGTGGGGTTGATGTAATCGATTTAACCCCTCCCCTGAAATTGCTGGCCTTGTGCCAAAATTTGAAGTCTGTATTAATTTGGTGGATTGGCAGAATTGTTAGAGCACTGGGAAAAAATATTGTACAGCTTCACGTTGTGGTACTTTAGATTCAGAGTTCAAATCTTGTAGAGGTCAGATTTACTTCTGATATTTGTGTGGTGGATTAGATTATCACCAGATTACACTGATTCCTTCTTCCAGAATAGATATTATGAAGACTATATCTACAACCCTGGATGAGTTATATTCAATATATTCTTTACCAAAAGTGAACTGAGATGCTTATACTCTCAACTGGCAGTGGTTGAAGTTGACGACTCTCTCTCTCTCTCTTTTTCTCTCTTTCTCTCTCTCACACACACACTACCAGTATTGTGCCTATGGTAAAAATTTTTATAGCTGTTTAGAATTTATTAATCAGCCTTTAATACATACAACTGCACACACTCACACAAACACTCTTTCACACACACACACACACACACACACACACACACACATGAATGAGGAAGTTTATTCACAGCTACACAAACTGCAAGACATAGCAGCTTACACTCCCTCAAATCCCAGCCTGCTATCTCACATATTGTACACATTGGACAACATAATCTCTTACACACAATTTAGGATTTGATGATCATGGCTGGAATGCCATTGATCAGAGGTCTGCTAAATTAATGCTGATCTGGGTGTAGAGAACAGACAACAACAACAATCACATCACATTCTCACAGACATACAACCAATCTGTTGTTAGATTCTATACACGACACAAATATTGGAGATGACAAGATCCAACAACAAACTACTTCACACCTAGTTTGGTATCAAAGGACGAACGGACATATTTGTTGGATGAATGGATCGTGCAATGTGGAGTGTAATGGTGATGATGGTAGAGGTGAAGGAGAATAATAATAATAATTATTATTTTACAAAAAAGGGAGCTAATTCTTGTTTGTGCAACCAATGACCAACGTGCATTCTAATCTTTTGTTAAGGCTTTGCTGCACACCTCTTGTTTGCAACGCTTGTGTATAATACAGCACCATTTGTTAAATAACCTGCCTGGAATTTATTATTATTAATTATTACCATCCTTATTTATTATTATTATTATTATTATTTACACTTATTGGTATCAATTTTATCTTCAACGAAATCATAATTGCATTCATTTCTGTATTTGTATAGTTTGGACTAGTTAACGAGATTAGACATTTCATACTGATACACATGTACATATGAATAATATATGTGTAATATAGTCAGTTAATTAGACATGTAGAAATTAGGCGTAAATAGAGAATGAATACATACATAGAACAATCTATATTTATTGTACCACCTATCTATGTCTTTTTTTTTTTTTGTCTGTGTGCTTCTGGCTTGCATAACTAATATTACAGAACCTTTTGTAGTATATGTATGTATGCTTGCTACCCCTCTGTCACTCCAAATTGCTGCTGCGTCTCATAGCATTCCCCTATATTATAGGAATCCTGTATGTGTCTACGCATATGTACATATATATTACGTGTGTGTGTGTGTAATATATATGTGTGTGTGTGTGTGTGTCCATATGCACACACTGCCATATATGTATATCCACATATGTATATTATACGCAATGACATGTGGTTTTATATATATATATATATTTATATGCACCCTGAAATTTTGCAAACTTTAATCTGTGTTTGCTCACACTCTCCGTAACGTTAGTTCAAATATCCTTCATTCTGTTACCATAATTATTATTATTATTATTATTATTATAAAGTAGGTGGTGAGCTGGCAGAATTGTTAAGACACTGGGTGAAATGCTTAACACTAGTTCGCCCGTCACTACGTTCTGAGTTCAAATTCCGCCAAGGTTGACTTTGCCTTTCATCCTTTCACGGTCGATAAAAACAAGTACCAGTTAAATGCTGAAGTTGATGTAATTGACTCATCCCCACCTCTCCCCAAATCCCCGTGTGGCAAAAAATTGAAATAATTATTATTATTACTATTATTATTGTTATTATTATTATCATCATCCTCATCATCAAGGTGACGAGCATGCTGAATGAAATGCTGAAAAGCATTTCATCCATCTTTGCGTTCTGAGTTCAAATTCCACCAAGGTCGACTTTGTCTTTCATCTTTCCAAGGTTGATAAAATAAGTACTGGGTTTTATATATTCGACAAGCTCCACCCTCCACTGAAAAAAAAAAAAAGAAAAAAAGAAAAAAAACTCCACGCCTTGTGCCTGTACTACAAAGAATTATTATTATTATTATTGGCTTGCAGCATTTCTTCTGACTCTTTACGTTCTGAGTTCAAATTCTGCCATGGTCATCTTTGCATTTCATGCTTTTGGGATCAATGAAGTTATGTAACAGTCAAGTATTTGGGTCAGTGATATCGATTATCCCAAATTTATGGATGTGTGCCATTATTATTATTATTATTATTCACAAGGCTGCGAGATGGCAGAATCGTTAGCACACCGGGTGGAATGCTTCGCAGTGTTTCGTCTACCATTATGCTCTGAGTTCATATGCTGCCAGGGTCGACTTTGCCTGTCATCCTTTCAGGGTCGATAAATTAAGTACCAGATACCGGTACTTAATTTTGCTAGGGCCAATGTAATCGACTGGCCCCGCTCCCGCCAAGGTCAGTCGGCTTTGCCTTTCATCCTTCCAACTTTGGGGGCAATGTAATTTGACAAGCCCCACCCCCTAAATTTCAGGCCTTGTGCCTTAAGTAGAAAGGATTATTATTATTATCATCATTGCAGTGAAGATGATTGTTGCCATAGCAATATTTTTAATAGTAGAGAGAGACCATATATCTGATAGTATTCTCTCTCTCTCTTTCTCTTTCCTTCTCTCTCCCCCTAATCAAAACTTGCCATTGCCCAAGTTCTGTTTTTGTATGTAGGTTTGGGAGGCAATAAAGTATGTACCAGACATGTTTTTAAATCGAAGCAAATCTGTATTTTTTTTTTTGTTTTTTCAATTTTGTATTTTCAATTTCCTTATTTTGGAACAAAAAAATATTCAGGAAATGAAAGAACAAAGTCTAAAACAAGGAAAGACAAAAATCGTCCTGGAACATTTATTGTATGTTTGTATCTATGCATTTGTGTGTATGTATGTATGTGTGTATGTATGTATGTATGTATGTATGTGTGTGCACATATGTAGATATATATATATATATATATATGTCTAAATACATTCATATATATATGTATACATGTATGTATGTATGTGTGTGCATATATATATGTATATATGTCTAAATACATTCATATATATATGTATACATGTGTGTTTGTATGTGTGTGTGTATATATATGTGAGGGTATATATAATATAGTGTAATATATTATATTTATATATGTATATGTGGGTGTATATATGTGCATGTATGTATATATGTTTGTTTGTATATGTGTCAGTGTATGGATTTATATATATGTGTAGATGTCTTTGGGTGTATATGTATATACATGCATGTTTTGGTCCTTCACTCTCATTCGCGCTGATATTAAAGTGTCTCTTGGCAGCTATTTTAAGGACACCATTACTTATGTGATAACCACACCCCATCATGACCCACATGCAAAAATAGATGCAGACTCTCAAACGAGAGTAAATTACTCATCAGAAAAATAAAAGGAACTAATAATAGTTCAGTTAAAACATTCCCAGCTGTGTAGCACCCATTCTCAAACACAATAATTACATTAGTGTTGGGGGAGGGGGGAGAAAAAAAAACATTTTCAGAACTGCATGTGGTCTCTCATTAACAACCAAGGGACTTCTGAAGAAGTCTCACTGTTGAAAAAAAATTAGAAGTCTTGGTTTTCTCTGTGAAAAAATATAAGGCTATTTTTTTTCATCCACCAGTTCACTGGCCAAAGAACACAACATTGGTCACAAATGTACCAAAGATTTGGCAGAGATTCTCTGGTAGCAATACCACACTCTGTCTTTAGTGATCCTGATGTATTTGATTTTGGTAGAATCGATGAAGTAAATCCTTAACATATCATCCCTGATATCGCTTTCAGCCCTGCAGACACGATAGCATTAATTAATAAAATTAAGCTCCATTCTGTAGTGGGCCCTGACAGGTTCTGTTCTCATACCCTGCAGTGAAGACATCAACTTGCATCTTATCGAGATAATCTCTGGAGGAATTCATTAGACTTTGGTTTTATTCCTGAATGTCCTTTGACCCATTCTTTTTTTTACAACAACAACAATAACAAAAAAGAAAGAAGGTACATGAATTACCATGTGATCTCATTAACTTCCCATATCATTGTTTCCGAGAAGGTGATGAGATCAAAAACAACTGCCTTGCCAGAAGACAAAAAATCATCTACCTCCCGATGACTAGTTTTCATAGCGTCAGAGATAACATAACACATTCTTGCACCACTTTTTTGAGATTTTAAGTGTTCTGGATGAGAGTCAAGCACAGATGTCATTTATTTTGATTCAAGTAAAGCTTTTGGCAGAGTCAACCCCAACATGCTGCTGAAGAAATTATCCAATACTGGAGTCTGAGGAAAGGTACTGCATTGGATTGCTTCCTGATAAACAGGATCCAACCTATTACGACTGTCAGAATTTACTCAAGACATGCTAAAGTCATTTGTGGCATACCCCAGGATTCTGTGTTGGACCTGTGTCTGTTCATTGTTTACAGAAATGAAATTGCTAATGTCATAAAACATTGTAAAATATAAATTCTTGAAGATGATCAGACAGAACTTTAATCCAATTTAAATACTGAGATTTGTTGAGAGTGGGGGAAGAGAAAGAAACATCTTGAAAATAATCAAAGAAGGAACAGACCATGTAACATTCCAACAATACCAGAACTAATTCCTCCGTGATATACAAGACAAGCTTCCAACACAAGTAGGCTATTGTGACCTAAACCATGTTTTAAGACTGTTCTAGGTACCGTTAAGGTAGACATGACCAGGACTAAATGACCAAAATCTAAGTTGTGTGCGTGTATACAACCACATACACACAGGTTGTATGTGTGTTTGTTGAAAGTTATTGAGCTCGCTATATATGTGTGCGTGTAGTTTGGGCTGAAAGAGTTGATTGCATAAAACATTGGCTTTGTGGATGGAGAGAGACGAACAAATATTTACTGTTATATTTTAGCTGTAGGCGTACTGGTTGCCCGTTCTTGCAGCTTATATTACATGACTTCAATTAAGATTTTCTTTTTATGACATATATTTGCATGCTTACACATACCTATGTCTATTCACACATACATGTATATATGTATATATATATATATATATTTACACACATACATACTTATGCATAGATATATTGATCTGTGTGTGTTTGTGTATATATATATGTATATATACTACAGAATGGGATTATA
>NC_068999.1:43412372-43419169 GCF_001194135.2 Octopus bimaculoides
TCATACAGAACTCTTGTACAGTGCTTGATATATATATATAGATATATTATATATATATAGATATATTATATAACAAAGATTTCTCTAACTGGCTTTCATTGCGAAGCAAATTTTCAAGAAGAGGGAAAATGAAAATGTTTTTTACAAAAAAGTACAAAATGAAGAAAATAATATATAAAAAAAAAATAATGTATAAAAAAATAAATATATCAATACATTATATTGTCTTTGAGCTTTTGAAGTTCAATGGTAATTCATGTATATAATGGTTGGAAAAATAAGGATGCATGAGAATTGAGAATTGTGTTAGGTTTAAAAAAAGGGTTAAAAGTTTGTGTTAAGCAGGAAGTGTGGTGTCAAAACAGGAAGTGTGTGTAAGGGATGGGAACAGGCATAAACTTCCTGTTGAAAAAAAGAAGAGTTCATAACTCCAACTTAAAACATTTGTCTCCCCTTACACACACTTCCTGTTTTGACACCACACTTCCTGCTTAACACAAACTTTTAACACTTTTTTTAAACCTAACACAATTCTCAATTCTCATGCATCCTTATTTTTCCAACCATTATCGATATGGATTACCATTGAACTTTAAAAGCTCAAAGACAATATAATGTATTGGTATATTTATTTTTTTATATATTATTTTCTTCATTTTGTACTTTTTTGTAAAAAACATTTTCATTTTCCCTCTTCTTGAAAATTTGCTTCGCAATGAAAGCCGGTTAGAGAAATCTTTATTAAAATATGCTTCCAGTTTAGCATTCTGCCTTATTATTATTTTTCATTTTCCTATTATTTCTCCACGTGCAGTTAACACAACCCGACTATTTGCTGACATATATATAGCTTTCTGTGTGTGTGTGTTTGTAGAGATTATAAGGTAGTGTTTTATCTTAAATAGAGAAAAGTATAAGTTCCCCAGAGTGAGTTTGCAGTTGACTAGCTTTTGTAGCATCTTGATAATGGTACAAGAACTGTCAATCTCTTGTCGCTTCAATCTCTTGTTCCTTACTGGCAGGGATCTCACTCAAAAATATACAAGGAAGTCTTTCTCGTTTGCTAGCTCTGAAGTGGCTTGATTTCTTTTTAATATATTAATGGTTTAGTGAGCAGAGGATAAGCAGTACTTCAAGACTGGTGGCTGGAAATAAGGGACGAAAACCACAGTTCACTAGATATCTTTTTACTAGAAACCTGAGCCAATAGCTTGCAAATGAATAAACTCTACTAAAGGCAAGCTAAAAAGGTGATGTAGTGGTGGTTAAATCTTCAAACATCCAATGTGCAATTGATTCAGTGTGTACTCTGGACAACTTGTTTTGTTCACTTCATTTTTTACGTCTATAAATTTAACAGCAGATAGATACTGTGTCATTTCTTATCACAAGTACACCATTCTCTCATCTTCTTCAGTGAAATAATATACAAAGTTCCAGGATCAATTAAGATAATGTCAACTTGTGTTGTCATGTATGATGTTCTTGCAAATAACTTTTCAGATTGGAAGACAACAAAGAGTTGAGAGTCATATAGTCATAGTCTTAACATATTTTGTAGTGTACAAATTGATGTAGTATATAGTTTAAACGTGGAGGCACGTGGCTTAGTAGTTAGGGTGTCAGTACCATGGTCGTAAGATTGTGGTTTCGATTCCTGGACCGGGCGATACGTTGTGTTCTTGAGCAAAAGACTTCATTTCACGTTGCTCCAGTCCACTCAGTTGGCAAAAATGAGTAATGCTGCGATAGACTGGCGTCCCTTCCAGCTGGGGAACGCATACGCCATTGAAATTAGGAAACCGGGCCCACGAGCTTCGCTAGGCTTTAAAAGGGCGCATTTATTATTTTTGTCACTATTTTTTTCAAATCCTACTGCATTTCTCATTACATTTTTGGTTCTCTAAATTAGTTTTAGTGGATAGGTTGACCTATCTGTTTTGTCTCTGAGTTTTGGTTGAAAGATTCAACTTGTATGCCTGAAAATACAGCATATGTGGTAGGAAAATCACCTCCAGTAAACTATTATGCCAGCCAGGTTGAGCAGAAATTTTCCTGTATACCAAACATAATGCTGGATTTCAGAATCAAAATCTGAGACCTCTCCTGGACAACACCCACCGAGGTTGACATGTCCGAGAATGGTGCAGCTTCCCCTCATCTCACCCACCAATCTAAAAACTTAGATCATTTGAGTGATCTGTTAATAGAAATAAATGATAATGCAGAATTGTTGAAATGCTTCCGACCTGTGTACCTGATAACAAAATTCATTATCTGCAAAGTATGTTATTATTAAACTTAGCAAGCTAGCTATTGTCTGCCAAACGTGTTCAGCAAATGGCAGTAGAAACTAATAAATTATTTGAAAATTCTTCAACATTAATCTGTGCAGTGAAAGAATAAATGGAAAGAGTTAATTTTATCTATGTACTATCTGTATGTTATACTTGTCCAATTTGTAAGGGGTGACATATTTTCACATACACATGCATTTACTACATGTGTGTGCATGTGTGTATATATATATATATATATATATATATATACACATACATATAATAAATGTATTTTTGCTATATATGCATACATATATATATATATGCATGGATGGCTACAGGTGTGGATATGTATGCACACTTACATATTTACAAGTATTATACACGTATTACATATATAAAGCTGCCTATTCATACGATTACGGTTCTGTTGATGGTAACATCTGTATAAAGCTTTTTATTTTTAAGTATGTTTTAGTTTTTTTTTTTTTATAGAAGCTTTATTTAATTTGTTCTTGCTCCTCACTTTACCCTCCTATTTATGTGTGGGCGTGTACACACACATACATATTTGTTTAACTACTTGAGTTTTTTCTTTAGAACACCAAAACCCCAAAAAATCAGTCAGAGAGTTTTAGAAAATATATTTAATATTTTGATATCGCAACAGCAATGACTATAGCAGTGGAAAAGAAGATTCCATATAATCTAAAATGATAATTCTATTTTTGTAATGTCATCGTCATCTTCAACCATTACTGTCATCATTTCCAAGTATGCAACAACAACAACTACTACAACGACAACAACGATTCATTCATTTGTTTTGTTTTTTTCCTTTTTTTTAATTTTTTTAATTTTTTTTTTTGAAGAATTATTTATTGTCCTTCATGCATCTATTGTAACTTAGGTCTGAATCTGAGCACAATTTTTTGCGCTGAATTCTGCTTCATGTCCTACTTTTTGCTGATTCCATGTTCTCTTAAGATGTCATTTCGTAGTCTTGTAGCTTCCGCCACGGTTTTACTTTCATTTCAAAAAAATTTTTTAAATATTTCTTTTCATTTTTTTCATTTTTTTTCTTCTTTTTTGTGACTTTGCCCTCAATTTTCCAGAATTTTAGTCTTGTGTGTCTTCTGCCTTTGGCACTAACACCTCCTGCTCAAACTGACATCCGTTGATTTTTCCATTGTCCTCTTCACTGATTTCTTTTATTTGACCAACATGCCAAGTTCTCGTCTGTATCTATTCGTCTCTCTCTCTCTCACGCAATCTTTCTCCATCTCTATCGTTTCTTATTACTAGCACTTATTTTTATTCGCTCATTCACTCACGCATTTATTCACCACCAACACACTTCACTCGTTCATTCATTTCTTTCCATTTCACATACCATTCTTTTAATTTTTTTTTTTTTTTTTGTATCTTCCTTCCTTGCTTTTCTCACATTCCTTGTATGTCCCTTCAAAATCCTTGGCTTCCACTTATTCCTGATCTGTATCTTCTAGCCTGTTTACACATCCGAAGCTTTAGCTTGCTCATGACAAATCATGTCTCTTATCAGGTTTCTCCCATTCAAGCTAAACTTTTGACATTTCATTCAACAATATCCCACCAAATCAATCTAGATTTTTGCTCAATTTTATACATCCATCTTTATCCACCTGTAAGCATCTTTTAGTCTACCTGTCTCTTTGTCTGTCTGCTTGTGTCTCTGTCTCCATGTCTGTATTTTTGTCTATCGATTTGTCTATCTGTTTGCCTGTCTGTATGTCTGTTTAACATTCTACTTGCTTGTCTGTATGCTTCTCTGTGTGTCTGTCTATTTATCTGTCTGTCTTTGTATCTGTCTATTTGGCTGCCTGTCTGTTTGTCTGCCTCGTTTGTCTTTCTGTCTATATCTGGCTGTCTGCCTAATGTCTCTATCACTCTGTCTAGTTACAAAATAGCAAATAAAGCTAAACAGATTTCTGTGTTTCTCTTATTTTTTACCAAAACATTTTTAGTTTTCTGCTCCTCTTTTACCGAAATTTAAAGATTTTTTTCCTTCCTTCCCAATCTGTCTCTCCTCTCATAAGTTCTCCATATTTTTAAAACATTTTCTTTAAGCTCCCCTCATATTTTCGCTCTCAAAATCAAAATAAGGATAATAATTGAAAAAAGAGGAACTTAAATTCATTATTTTCTAATTAGGTTATCAATGATTAATATATATATATATATATATATATATTGCGTGCAGGTGTATATGGATATGTTTGTATATGAGTATGCATGTGTGTGTGAGTATGTATATAATACATATATGTATATATATAGTTATTCAAAGTTGTTTAAGAATCCAAAAGACAGTCAAATCAATCACTTGTATATTTGGCAATGAAACAGGTTTATTAATATTTATGCTAGACAATATTAAGTTTAGTTATTTAAACAGGTATATACCGGTGTGTGAATTCATGAGCTATTGATTTGCAACCAGTCTGATAAGTGCCAGCACATGAAATTCTCTGCCCTTGAGTCATTTGTTACTTCTACAGTTCAGGAATAAAAAAAAAATATACTAGACAGAATTGTAAATCCATTTCAGCCAGTTTTATTAATCAGCTGAAATGGATCTATAATACTGTATAGTATAAATAGTAATCTGTGTGTGCTTATATGTATTTAAAGAAAACACATGCAAACATGTAATCATAATCTGTTACTGGAAATTATTTTTATTGTTTTGGGTGGGTGGAAGATTGGTTAGCAAAAAATTTTGGAAGGTAAATACTTCCAGCCAGTACTGGTCATATTTCTAGTTTGGATGAATTTCACAGTATGACTGATCTGTTTGCCCAGTTTTGTTGGGATTTATAAGGTAGCCATGTATTTTGGTGTAGACATCTATTATGTATGTGCACATGCATGTGTTTTATTACATTAAAAGTTGATAGTCCACTCAACATACATACATACACACATATGTATATGTGTGCGTGTGTGTGTGTATGTATGCATAAAGATGTTATGTGGTGTGGGTATATGTATTTAAAAACTATAATTGTGGCAAAGCAAGTCTCGTGACTTTCTCTTTAGAAATTGTCAAAGTCTTTGACAAATTCTAAAGTAAATGGAACTAGATTAACCACAGTAAAATCATTGATTTCCTATCTTTTCCCTTATTTTCATCGTTATTTTTTAATTTTTATATCTACTTTGGATGTATGTATTGTAGAATTCATATAGACTGATAATTGTATTTCCTGTGTTTTTTTTTTGTGTTTGTTTTCAATAGAAATAAACCAAAGCAATTGTATATACATGCGTGTGTGTGTGTGTATATATATATATATATATATATATATATACATGCACACACACACACACACATGTATCATTTAATTTCCATTTTCCATACTGGCACGGGTTGCCTGGTTTGACAGGAGCTGGCCAGTCGGCAGGTTCCACCAGTTGTCTGTTTTGGCATGGTTTCAATGACCAGGTGCCCTTCCCAATGCCAACCACTTCCCAGAGTGTACTGGATGCATTTTACGTGGCACCATTTCATAAATACATGCACACACATACATGTGCATGAAATGTAAACCACTATGTCAATCTAGCCCATGGGACTTTCTGACTGTCATGCCTAACAAAGGAATTACCAGCCTTATGATGAGTTCCATCTCATAGAGCCCACTTTCCGTAAAAGGTTACCTATGCCTTTTCTATATGAAAACTTGTGACGGTAGAAATATCAACGAAATCTCCTACAGATGTAACACTTGTTTTTAAAGAATTGCTTGCCATAGGCCCAAGTAATCTATGCCTAAAATAAAGGATCAGCAATGTTGGAATATTGTTGATCATAAGGTCTGCATCAACTATATATGTATATAATACAGATGCATGATCAATCTAGGACATAAAAATTTCAACTGGTCAGTTAATTTGACTCCACTCCCCAGAACTAAATATTGTCCATTAGTAATTGTTCTGTACTTATTCTTAAGCAATCTTCAAAATAGTATCTTTTTTTTTTTTTACCATGTACGTATGTTTGTATGTGTGTCTGTATATGTGCATATATATATGCATATTGTATATAAATATATATGTATGTGTATGTATATAACTGTGTGTCTATATATTTGTATGTATACATCATACTGAAACGTGTATAACAATAGGTATTACCCCAACACCTGTATGTATGTATATATATATGTGTGTGTGTGTGTGTGTGTGTGATGAGACTGATCTTAAAAGTAATAAGAAAAGTTAACACTTCATCCCTCTGTATTATTCTTTCTTGTTTTCTCTCCTCCTCCCATTCTCTTTCTCTCTCTCTCTCTCTCTCTCTCCAATTGGCTCTTCTGTTTTCTCTATCTGTTCAGATTTACATATGTACGAATGTACTTATATACATGTACACACACATGCATGTGCGCATAACCATGTTCATATGTATGTGTATATATGTATGTGTATATATATATATATATATATATATATATATATATATATATATAT
>NC_068999.1:43419460-43420741 GCF_001194135.2 Octopus bimaculoides
ACACACACACACACACACACACACACACACACACACACACACACACACACACACACACACACACACACACATAATCTCCCCCCAGAATCACAAAAATCAAAAGGCAAATTTTTTTAAAAAAGGCATGATGTCATAGCTTTCTGGTATAAAATAATGGTTTTTTTTTTTAATGCATGTTGGTTGAAACGTTTTTACCAATGGTGCTTTTCTTTTATTTTCATCACCCATCATGCCTTGCTGCTTGCTGTTGTCATGTGCTGCCATCCCTGCCATGCTGCCATTTCATTGGCCAAACGCCATCATGTGCTCTGCATACTAATTAGCCGCAAGTGGTTGAGGTCTTGACGGGCAAGAAGCGACCTCGTGAGCCTGCAGACGATCTCGTTACTCTGGTACTATATCCCATCATGCTTTGCATGTTGCTGTAGTCTGCTTTTTTTTTTTATATATATATAATGATAATTACTTGCACAGTCACATGACAAAATAATAATAGTTAATAATAACAATAAAATCTGGCCTTCAATATGCTTTACTTAGCAATGTAGAGTTTTCTTTTTACATTCATATATATATATATATATATGTATATATATACATATACATACATATATATGCACACACGCACACGTACACACATGTACTTCAGAGGATAATCACTGTTGGATTATGTGTGTATGTATGTATGTATATATATATATATATATATATATATATATATATATATATATATATATATGTATGTATATATTTATGTGTGTGTATATATATTTATGTGTGTATGTGTGTATATATATATATATATATATATATTTGCAGTCCACATTCCATGGACTTTTGTCACATTTTTGCATGTTTTTTCCTTGAATGCCTAACTGGCCATCTCTGCGAATTCTTAAAACTCACGCCTCTAAGATTTTTACATTTCTATTCTATTGTCATGTGATTTTGCAAGATGTTTATTAGAGAAAATGCTGTAATTTCTGATACAATATCTATCTAGGACACATATATATACATAAACTCTTTCTATATTATGTTATATTATTATTATTAATATTATTTTCTTAATAAAGCACTTGTAAATGCTATTACTTTATATATATATATATATATATGTGTGTATATATATATATAAATTTTTATATCCAACATCAATTTCTAGATTTAGCTATCTTGAGTTTTATTTTTTTCTCTTCTCTTTGATAAATTAATTAACCAAACAAATATTTTATCCTTTCATGTGTATGTATGTATATATATATATATATATATGTATAT
>NC_068999.1:43420779-43436265 GCF_001194135.2 Octopus bimaculoides
TATATATATATATATATATATATATATATATATATATGTAAACTGCTTCTGCGTTATGTTATTACAATTTTTTCTTTCTGTTTTTTTTTGTTTTGTTTTGCTAATTAATATTAAGAAAGAAAAGATATATACATATATATATATAGTATGTGTTTGTAAATTTAACAACTCTATTCACAAAATCCTGTAGTCAGAGAAATTAACCCCAGCGCTGCCATTAATTTTTAAATTCTACTTCTATACCAAGTGCTCTTTTCCACTCATTTGTAAACTGAAACATACTCAAGACCTATAATGCATGTATTTTCTGCATAGATTGAAATTTATCTTCATTATTTAAAATACAAAGAATACAATACTGTCTGCTTCGTCCGTATATATCAACCTAAATTAAACCTAACAAAGAAATATGATTCTTTTTAACACATTCAGAAGCTGGTGATTATGTTTACCACAACGTAATGTAATATAGTATATAATTTCTAAATATGATATAATATCATATATGTATATATATATACATATACATATATATATATAATATTTTTTCTTAATTCTTTTGCTATTATTCTTTTCTGCAGTTTCCTTTTCTTTTTAATTTTTAAAATTTTTTTTTAATCGTCTGGGTGACAAATTCAGCATGTTTTCAATTTTCTGTACATTTTTCTGTTTTTTTTTTTTTTTTTTTTTTTTTTTTTTAACCTTTATGATGAGGTGGGGATATTTTCTATACTTCCTTCCTTCTCAAAAATCTAACGCCACTTTTTCGGAACCGCTTTTTATTTTTTTTTTTTTTACTTTAAAGAATATTTGAATTCTTTTAATTGAAATGTTAGTAAACTATTTGGTACTTCGTTTAAAATCTGGAAAGCACTATCATTACTATCATTACTGCTGTTGGTGTTGTCGTTATTTAAATAATTATCATTATTGTCATCGATATTGTTACTTTATTATTTTGCACTCTAGTTAGTCTATATGTGGTAACTTATATTCCCTTTTCTTAAGTAAAATCACCCAACCCCTTTTTTCTTGCCCCTAGGAAACATTCTTCTAAGTTTTGAATGTATGCATGTGTGTGTGTGTATGTTTGTAAATATATTTACATATATACATGTATATAAATATATTACACACAAAAATTATATATATTTAATGTATGTATAATATGAATGTATATTATGTTTGTAAATATATTTTCATGTATGCATCATTATGTAATCATATTTTTCACACACACAAGGATATACTTTGCCATCATCAATATCTACAATGTTCTGATATGGTGCCGAAACAACTGTCTCCTGCTTTAGATTCCTGAATTCCATAAACTTATTGAATTTTCTCTGTGCCTTTCCAAGAGCATGTTTCTGTAGATCATTTAATCATATGACTAAATCAGCAACAAACGTCCCTTTAATGATGTCACTTTGGTGTGTGTAGAGTGACTGGTCAATATTTGTTTACAAGGATAGGTGAACTCCACAGAGACTTATTTAGCCAACCATCTGACCGTCAGATAGAGAAGAGTCCTGTTAAAGGCTTTTGAATTTAGCTTTGCTGATTATCTTGCTTACCTGTGCATCTTGTTGTCTCACCTTGTATGTGCCTTGCCTTTTAACTCAAGAAAACCTGGGCAATATATACATATACAATTTGCATTTTATTGTCAGAAACATCAGATGTGTGCCATTCTATTCATATTTCAAAGGTTACTAATATGTAACAGTCTTGGTTTTAGTCTCTAGATATACAGCAAGAATTCGTGTAATGGTAGAGTTTAAGATATTTATGCACGCCCAGTGAGTCAAAGCAACTACTTTGATAATAGCAAGAGAAATTGAACTGGGCAGTAATGAAAGAGGATCCAGCTTAACCCTTTCGTTACTAACCCAGCTGAAATTGGCTCTGAGTACAAATGTCTTGTTTTCATAAGTTTTTGATTAAAATCTTCCACCAAACCTTAGTCACAAATTATGTTCCTAACACTAGCTGAATGATAACTAAGTTATTTTACTAAATTCTTTGTTATATTTAAAGTAATTGAAAGAAACACAGAGCTTCTCAAAATAAATACAGTAATGAAAGGGTTAAAACTTTTGTTTCTCTCTGGCAGTAGATATCTACTTACGACTAGTTAGACAGTGGCCATCTTGGGTTAAGTCTATTTGCCTTTTGCTATAGCAGTGCATGCACTGGGGACAACTGGAGACAAGCTGCTGTGTTGTGGAAGGTTTTATTGCAAAATCATACCAGTGACTTGTTTGCCGTTAAACTGACACCCACTCAACTCTAATCCTTTATCTGGTTAGATATTCTGTTGTGAGTTCACTTATTTCACTTAGTGGACAACCCCTGTTGATAGGGAAAATTACAGCAACGACATTACCCGTAGCTGAGCAAATTTTTCAGAAAGTGCCAGTGTAAACAAACATGCAGACATGTCTACATGCACACACACACACACACACACAGACATATGCAAACGTACATGTGTATATGTGCGTGTGTACCTGTATTTGTGTGGTGTGTGCATATATATATATATATGTGTGTGTATGCATATGTATATATATGTGTGTGTGTGTGTGTGTGTGTGTGTGTGTGTGTTTATGTATATGCCTATATATGCATGTGTGTACACACACAGGGTATCTATGAGAGATGGGTGACTAGGAATTTCCTGCTGTCTCAGAAAATGTTTGCATAATATGGAAGACTAGCGTTTGCAGAAAGGAAAGCTTCATGAAAGCAAAGAAACTTTGACCTAGTGATTAAAATTCCACTTGGGGGGGGGGGGCTTTAGCTTATATAGATGTATGTACGTGTATGTACGTGCATGTGTTAGAGAGAGGAGGGAGAGAGAAAGAATCTCTGAGTGTGTGTGTGTGTGTGTGTCTAATTACATTCAACATTGATGTCGTTGTTTCACATTTGATCTCATTACTGTTTATTGACACTTGTCGTATTTGGTCGTGTTCTGATTAACTGTTTCTGTACCAGGTTTCAAGGTGATAACACATGGATAGCCTTATCTCTCATTCGACCAGCCATCAGCCTATCATAAGGTTGTACTGTGTGTGCACATCATGAGAGGACTCTGCAATGCAACCCTGCACATTAATAAAATGCTGAAACCTTTAGTTTTATTCACATAGTGCTCTTGTAATTTTTTTGTTTTTATTTTGCAATGCTGGGCAGCACCACCTCATAGCACTTATTTGCATGATCTGCTTTAAGCAAGTGAGAACTAGTTGACTGCTAGCAGAGTATATTGCCAGTTATTATTATTTGCCATTTTCAAGACGCTTGAGATGTCTGTATTGCACTAAAGCCCATTAAATTGGCCTTGACTCTTTCTTAATTTTGAGTTCAAAATCCAGTTGGATATTATTGGGCAGGAGCAACATCCATGCCCACCTCCTTAGAATTTCTTTTCTGAATATTTAGTACGTGTACCAGTAATATACTTAGTTGTATCCAAATGACTATGGCCAACTTTTCTGTATCAATTGTTCTTTATTTTTAAGTATAAAATTGGTAAGTTAGTACTGCAACATGCCATTTTCAACATCTCCATGTTCTATGTTCATATTTCTTCGAGTCTTGACTCAGCCTGCAATCACACCAGCATTGATTGAATTAGTACCAGTCGTATTTGGGAAATTATTCAAGCAGTTATTATTCCTCCAGTTTCCCAGAATTTCTTTTTTGCAATTGCTCAGTCAAAAAAACTCATTCATTGTTGTTTATTACTCCTGTGGTTCACACATACACACACACACGTACACCTGTAGCTTCTCTATTTGTCATCAGTTACTTTAATTCTGAAATCTACTGCAAAATCAATACTAAATATTAACTGGTAAATTACAGCTGTTGGAATGACGAAATGGTTTTCTTTTGTGTAATTTTTGGTCATTGGCGATGTTGCTGGTAGCAAGGCATCATCTTTAGGATAAATTTTTTAAAATTATTTATTTTCTTTGCATATATATATATAAATATATATATATATATATATATATATATATATATATATATATATATATGTATATATATATTAACTTGTGTTCTTTTTGTAGTGAAGTGGCAGCTGTGATGTCCTAATTTCACATATTAATTAACTCAAATATTTAACCTGAAGCTATTTGACCTGCTAATTAACTTAACTAACCTTTATCTCAACATCACTACATACTTTTTTTCTTTCCCCTCTTATCCCCCCCAACCCCTCCTGTCTTTCATTATCATCCTGTTTCATTCCTAGTTAGTCATTTTAATTTATTAAGCTATAAATTATATGTATGCCAACACAGCCTACCTGTCAGCTATTGTATACCAACACTGCTAACTGGTCATAAGTTTACTTCACAGTGTAGTTCCTGGTTCAATTCCACTGCATAGCACCCTCAGCAAATGTTTTCTTCTCTAGCTTTGAAGTGTAATTTAGTTAATGGAAACTGTGCAAAAGCCGGCAAGTTGTATGCGTGTTGCTGGTATGGGTCGGCAAGGAAAACTGGAAACCAATGTTTACTGAATAATGTCTTTTGTGATATTTGTTCTACATTGAGTTATAGATTCACCCATGTTATTTTCATTGTCGGAAATTCAGTGAGCTATCAATATACATTGAATTTAGAATAAATTAAAAGGAATGCAAAAATATCTCTTATTAAAACTGCCAGTTGAAATGTCCCAGAGTAAACAGTAACTGAAATGATATATAAATTTCACTCAGTAACATTAGGAAGGGCGTCCAGCCATGGAGATCATACCAAGACACTGGACTATGTTGCAGTTCTTGGACTTATAGTATCCTGTCACACCATCTGACCCATGCCAGCATGGAATATGATGACGACGATATGTCAAGTGTATCTCATGTGTGCCTTCACCGTCTCACTCAAGTGTACCGTTATTGATGTCACTCAAATGTGCCCCTGTCTTGACTTCCTTTTTGAGTTTTCCATCTCCATGCACCCGTGTCTAACCATTCTGTCACTGCCTGTCTGTGACGGCACTAGTTCCACTGAATATGATAAACATCAGTGTCACTTCTGGTGACACTACTGACTCTCAATCATATGTCATTATCATTTAATCCTTCTCTTCTTTTGTCTTTTATCTTTTTTTTTTCCTTCTTTGCCTATCATTTTTAGCCTGTTTTTCTTTTCTCTTTCTTAGTTTCATCCTCCCCATCTCTTTCTCCTCATTTTAACTACTTTGTTTTCATAATTTTGTGTTCTTCAGAAGAATGAGGGCTAAACTCCACTTGCAACAGTTTTTCCCATTTGTGCATTCCATTTAACAGTCCTCTAACATTGCATTTCAAAACTCCAGAATTATTCACTAACCATTTCATATCTCTTATGAAAATGACTTTGTCGATGTTTCCACATACACAAATATTTCTCTAAAGTTATCAGATTTTATATATGGTTTAAAGACCATCAAATTCTCAAATTGCAATTTTTTTTCTTTATTTATAGTAAGGAGAAGAAACCAGGGAAAATCATAGTTTATTTTTCCAATTTACTAAGTGATGGTGGGAAGCGGGGGATCTTAGTTGTTTTTGCCATTTAAAGTACAAACACACATACACACTTATACTGTTATATCCACTTTATTTTCTAACAGTATTTTTTATCCAATAAAGTGTATGAAATCTAGCGAAATTGTGTGTTAGTGACTAACTTGTTCATAGACGTACAACACAATTATTGAACAATTAATAGTATATAAATACTGTCACAGACACACACGAAAATAATGTGAATGTAACAGTATATGTGTGTTTTAAATGGTTTTAATGTTTCTTCCATGGTGTAATTATTTTGTATTTCAATACTCTCTCTTAGATCAAGTCACTTGTGAAACAAGTGCAACTCGAAAATATTTAAAAAAGAAAACAGAAAGAAAATTAAATTCTTTATTGATTTATTCATCTTCATGGTTCATTCAAAATGCTTTCAAATAAAATATAACCATACATAGCAGCAAGTCACAAGTGGTTTACTGACATTTCAAATTTATCTTAGAGGGGTTTTATTTATTTATTATTATTATTTTTTATCTTTTACTTTTTAAATTTTAATTCCTTCCTGCAACTGTCCTTCAAAGAAGAATACAACAAGTAAAGTCAAAAAAAATATTTCAAATATATAAAATCATACAAAGGAAAATTAAATATAATAATCAAAAAAAAATATTTTAATTTACTTTTTTCAGTTTTTTTTTAAATGTCTCCCAGACGATTTATTTTTATAATTTTTTTTTTTTCTAAAGTTTTATTTCTATTTTCCTTCCTTCTATAATAATTTCTGCTTTCCTTATTTATCTTGAATAAAAAAAAAAATTTAAAAAAAAAAAAAGAATTTTTTAAAAATAAATTTATTTTATTTTCGTCGTATTCTCATAAATACAAAACCAAATTTCAAGTTTAATTTGATATTTCCTCTTGTTGGCACTAGGGTGGTCTTACCGGTGCACCTTATGCCAAACGTGTGGCTGTGGCAGATAGTAAAAGTGGCGTCCCAGTCTATCAACCTGGCAATGTGGCCTACCAGCAGGCCCTTGCAATGCAACTTCAACAGCCATACTTACCAGTAACATGTAAGTATCTTTTTAATTTGGTTTGGTTTGGTTTTTTTACTATTTTTCTCTATATATAGGCGCAGGAGTGGCTGTGTGGTAAGTAGCTTGTTTACCAACCACATGGTTCCGGGTTCAGTCCCACTGCATGGCATCTTGGGCAAGTGTCTTCTACTATAGCTTCGGGCCAACCAAAGCCTTGTGAGTAGATTTGGTAGACGGAAACTGAAAGAAGCCCGCCGTATATATGTGTATTTGGAGCCTGGCGTAGCCATCTGGTTTCACCAGTCCTCAGTCAAATCGTCCAACCCATGCTAGCACGGAAAGCGGACGTTAAATGATGATGATGATGATGTATATATGTGTTTGTGTGTCTGTTTGCCCCACCCACCCAACATCACTTGACAACCGATGATGGTGTGTTTGCGTCCCAGTAACTTTGCAGTTCGGCAAAAGAGACCAATAGAGTAAGTACTAGGCTTACAAAGAATAAGTCCTGGGGTCGATTTGCTCGACTAAAGGCGGTGCTCCAGCAAATATTCTATTTTATGTTCCAGACCTGGATGCTGCGCTTTGCCACATAGGAACATATGTGCTGGTGTGATATATTAAAAAAATTAGGTTTTAAAATCATCCTTTTAATTCCAAGTATCCTTCAATTCCAAAAGCCTCTCACACCTACCCCACAATGTCATTTTAAAAATTAACACGAACATCATAACAGGTATTGAACCTGCAAGATAATTCATGATTAATTCAGAGCAATGCCGTGCTGGTGTGCATGTGTGGTAAGAAGTTTGCTTAGCGACCACATTGTTCCAGGTTCAGTCTCACTGTGTAGTACCTTGGGCAAGTGTCTTCCATTATAGCCCCAGGCCAACCAAAGCCTTATGAGTGGATTTGATAGACAGAGACTGAAAAAGTCTGTCATGTGTGTGTGTGCGTCTTTGTGTCTGCGTTTGTCCCCTACCACTGTTTGACAGCTGGTGTTGCAGTCTTTACACCCCCCCTCCCCCATAATGTTGCGGTTCAGCAAAAAGGACAAATAGAATAAGTACCAGGTTTTAAAAAACAAGTAAGTGCTGGAGTCAGTTCGTTTGACTAAAATTTTTCAAGGCAGAGCTCCAATATGGCCACAGTTAAATGACTGAGACCTGTAAAAGATAGAAATTGATTGATAAAATAATAAGCCTTGCATTCGTCAGAGTAATGTGAATGCTAAAGGGTTCAAACGTAGTGTCTCTTTTACTGCAATAATGCTTTATTTCTTGATATGCATAACCACCAGTTGCTGTATTAACACATCACTGTTTCATTTTCCTCTTTTTAAATCCAGATTCATCCACAAAGCTGAATGAAATTCAACCGTATTTTACTTGTAAGTTACTTTTTAATACATTTTCGTTGTTGTTGTTTTTTTTTTTTAGACCTATGCCAGTCTTATTGAGGAAACCTATAAACAAAGACATTCTATCCATAGCCATTCCATATATTTTTTCTTCCAGACACAGTTTTACTCACTCGCATTATATATGTTTTTTCACTCCCTCCTGCCACAAAAGTACATGATTTAAAGGAGATTTTGCTATTATTTTTAGCAGATCAATCAATCATTTAAAAGCTACCTTCTTATCTCTGTTTGTTAGTGTGTCTGTCTATTGTTTTGTTACCTGAAGAATTGCATCTAATGAGAAACTCTTAGTTGTAACAGAGTGAACTATGAGCTTCAACACCTAAAGAAACTTTTCTTCATATATTGAGTACTTTTTCTCTCTGTTCATTCTCCATTGCATTCTTTCCTTTTCAAAAATGGTAGGGGTTTGCTTTAAAAGATATTTCCACTGGTGTTTTTCAAAAGCTGAAGAACTGAATCGAAAATCCTTCATCGGATAGCTGTGCTTATATCATGGTCAGACTCCCTTGGTCTGATCTGATTTTGTTAGTGAGTGGAAAAAGAAATTTCCTTTTCACGAATTAAAATCATTTTGTTTTTCCTCTGAACAGAGTGGGGGGAAAATACTACAAACAATTCAGTTTTTACCTCTCTATGAAGAAGTTCCACATTGAAAAATAAAATATTTTCCCACGTAATTTCAATTAATAAAAAATAAATTCTTTAATTCATAATATTGGGTGAGGTGAGGCAAAATACATCTCTAACTATTTCAACAACAACGATATCAATAATAATAATAACGAGGATAATGTGGGGAGGTGTAACAGACAGGTGGTGGGGGTGATTTAGTCAAGGAAGAGAGAACAGGGTATGATAATCACAATGATGGAGAGAAGATTAAAATATATATATATTACAAAAAAATTGTGATCACAATTAAAAACAAAAAACACAACAATACAGCCAAAAGACGAAACCCCAGGTAATTGTGACTTATTTCTGTAACTAAATTGTATATCAGTGATGAATTTGAACCATAAATTTTGCAATTTCCTGCTGACTGCATCAATGACCGAGTTATTTATTGGCATCGGTCACAGGCTCTTTCTGTGTATCGCACATCTTCACCACCACCACCTCCCTCCCTCACTCTCCCGTAACATTCTTGTTGTATTGTGTACTTGCACACACACACACACACACATACACACACGTCTATACATTCATGTAAACATCTATTCGTACACATACGCACAGTTATAAACTTAGTCATTTATACATTCGTAATACGTTTGTGCAAACACACATTTGCGTGTGCTTGTGCACGTGATTATGCATACAGACAGCAATATAGATTTATAATGTACACACACACACACACACATAACACATGTTTGTGTATGCGGATGTAGACAATGGCATACATACATACATAGACACACACACACACACACACACACACATATATATATACTTTCATATAGGGGCAGTGTTACATATGGACATTATGTGAAAATGCATTGCTAACAATGATATACAATTATATACACAGTTACACACATATATACACACTTGCATGTATGCAAATTATAACATATTCATGTATACGCACTCTCACACACACACTCACACACATAGTGTCTTACACAATATCATTCATACACCACCATCGTTGCGTTAACATCACTCCTTTCACACACATATACCACTTGCATTCATTATCATCATTGTCATCATCATCATCATCGTCATCAGCAGCAGCAGCATCATCTTCAACATCACCATCATTGATGATAAATATTCCTGCATATCAAGTACTCATCGTTCAATTGGCTTTCTCTAACCATAACCATCTCATTCTGTTCTGGTCTATTATTATATTCAAGTATTAGTTTATCCTGTATAGTTAACCAATTTGAAGACAGTAGGGTAGTGTTTCTGGAAGCTTTGGCTGCAATTTCTTACAGGTCAAGTCACCTGAAAGAGAATCAATCTTTTTAGAATTCAGTAACAGCACAATGACAACACCAACACCACAGTACATTACATTCAACATAATAATTATAGACACTTCTATAAAGAAAAAGAACAGAAAAAGAAACTGTATCCCACAAAGCTACAAAAAATACATACAACCCCAATTACATATCAGGAATGGCCAACCTCATAAAAACCAGAGACAACCCGAAACACAATACACCATAACTACACATAACTGAAATAAAACTCAACATCAAACAAACTAAACAGGGAAATAACAACAAAAACAGACATAGGAAAACTGAGAACAGGCAAACGTTTGTATCTAAGATTAAGCACAAAACTAGCAGTAAAACCCTATGTACTTAGCAGCAACAACAATGGTCACAGCATACTCCATGTCACAATAATAGCCTCAAATGATATTGCCACACGGCAACGCCAAGCATACGCTCTTAGTAGACATTTCATGAAAACTGCTGGAACATCATCATCATCGTTTAACGTCCGCTTTCCATGCTAGCATGGGTTGGACGATTTGACTTAGGACTGGTGAAACTGGATGGCAACACCATGCTCCAATCTGATTTGGCAGAGTTTCTACAGCTGGATGCCCTTCCTAACACCAACCACTCAGAGAGTGTAGTGGGTGCTTTTACGTGCCACCCGGCACGAAGGCCAGTCAGGCGGTACTGGCAACGGCCATGCTCGAAATGGTGTCTTACAATAGGAAAAATAGGCACCGTTCACAGAGACTATGGTTTTGACTTGTTCCTTCTATCAGATTTATGCCTCAGGGTCTGACAAAATGACAAATCTATGCCTGAAATACCTTGTGGTTTGAAGGAATCACTGCACTGTGAATGTTTACAATAACTTATGCCTACGCTGTTAAATTCCTGTAATCTGGAAGCTGGTCAAAACTATTGCAGTTCTAAAGTCCAACAACAACCCAAGTGAAGTAACAGCATACAGACCCCTGATCCTCCTAAGCACACCATCAAAAATGTTTGATGGGTAAACCCTTGACCTCATCAGCCAACAAGTCACTTTCAATCTATCATGGCCTATACCAGTCCTCCTTGGGCCCTGAATCTCTCTGCAATGATAAACGGCAAGAAACACGGAGCATCACACTTCAATAAACTGCAAGAAACACAAAACCTCACTCTACACATCTTAACCTGCTACACCAAGATCACGTCTACAGATCACCTACACATTGCGGAAAAAAAAAGCACTAAAAATGAAAATCCACCTGAGTGCTCAAAAGGCACCACTTGTCGCAGAAGGGTTTTTAGCTCTCTTCCCCTTCTCCCTGCCCCCATCATTATCATCCACATCCTCCAACTTCATTCCCAGCTCCCTACCAATAATGGTTCACATGCTGGCTCTGTTACTGCGGTACTGATTCCTCTATATTTTCAAATTGACCTTAGGTTCTCTCTCTCTCTCTCTCTCTGCAACCTCTCATTCTTCCTTTCTCTGTTTCCCTTTGTAAATACCCATCTATCCTTTCTACATATTTCTGTGTTATATTTTCAATACTCTTTATTCTTTATCCTAAACATTTGTGGGTGGCAGGGTGTCCTTGTTTCTTTCGTTTGTATGTTGTAATTTTATTTTCTGTTTTATTCTCAAATGCATTATTTATGTTTCATTTTTTTTAAAAAGAGCTTTTGCAAAGTAACACATGCATGGCTAAATTAATTTTATATATTATATGCACCAACCAGCATGGCTGAAGTTCTGACTTAAAACCTACAAAAGAATTTATTTATATATGTATATATATAAAGTGGTTAGTGTTAGAAAGGGCGTCCAGCCATAGAGACCCAACTAAAATAGAACTAAGTTCCCTGATCTCTTGGGGATGGGAGGAGTACCTATAAATAAGGATCCAGGCACACACACACCAACCCTTAACTAATAACGTTTAGTGGTAGATGGGGGCTATTGAAAGCAGTCAGCTTGCATGAAGGATAAAGTTGGATGATGAGAGAAAAACTGGACATCAATAAAAGTATCCACTACAGTATGTGAGACAGAAGGCTGGAAAGCTATGAGCATGAGATGCATGTAAAAGAAAAGTTGTTGGGTGAAGAACAATGCAAGGAAATGGAACCAACAGAACAGGAAGAGTAGAGAAGATACAGGTAGATGTGGGGGGTGGTCTCAGTATGCTGTGCCTCACTGTAACGTAGTAACAAATGTAGGAGAGATGTTTTGTTGAAAGTGAACTGTCTAACCGATTCCAGCATGGAAAGGCAGTAAAAATGTTAGTGATGGGGGCAATGAGTGTATTACCATGGATTTGCAACCAGTTTTATGTGTTCTGCTCAGACACAGCAGAAAACATTATTAATACAATTTGAATTCATAAGCCAGTATTTTGAATTCTGATTCTTTACTGACTCTATCTTTTCATTGCATAGATATTATGTGGCCAACAAAACTTCATTGTCTAGATAGTAATTGTTTACTTTGGTGTTTACAGTTCTTTTCCTAATCATTTTAAACTTCATTCCTTTAAAAGCTCTTCATGTGATATGGACCATAATTTTAATACCAACTTTTTATACATTATTTTCACAAATTAAAGACAATTGACTTGCACTTACTGTAAGCCACTATTGATTGAGCCTATTTATAGAACCTGGTGAGGTGTTTGACAGCATGGTGCTGCTGATAATACTATTTCATTTTCTACACACCTGTGCCATGGTGTCTTAGTTATTTAATGTTCTTGATTCTCACCAAAATCAAATTTCAGCCCGAATGGAAATTGATTTGCAAACATCAGTACCATAGGGATGTAGTAACTCATATCAGCATTGTCCATAACACTCGTCATAAAACTTGCTGACTCTTTCACCAGGACTACAGAAACAGCCAACTTTAATGTATAAAGGTTTTGCCTGTCTTATAGGATAAGGCAGAGCTATAGCAAAATTAACTCTTAATCAGTTTCTCAAGTCTTTAGCAAAATACATTTCTATTGGCCTCATAATGTAGCAGATTTATAATATTCTGGTATTCATCTCTGAGAATGAACGGAGTCAGTAATAGGTTGCTCCAGCAGGCTGTTACTTCAATGACTATGTTCTTATTTGTTCCCTGAATACATTTTTGCTGCTATTTAATTTAGTTGCAATGAAATGTTTTAATCTTGAATAATATATGATACCATCGTTAGTTTGCCCTTTTGTTATTTCAAGCTGCTCCACTTCATTATAGTAATTGGCTGCTGTATCTACCAGACTTAATTGAAATGAATCCATTTTATCATTCTCATCTGGCTTCATACAGCTAAAGATATCTTTCAAACTGGATAATAAATTTATCAGTGACCTTTGCAAGATTATCTTTTCACACAGGAGGGTTGAATCTTGTTGATGACATAACATAGGAGGGCTGGTGCTTATTAATGACATAATTGATTATAGTAACTTCTGGAGTTTGAAAATTGTTATCTTTCATTGCAAGAGGTTACTTTTCAACCATATACATGTTTCACACTTTCCACCATCTTGTACAATAAATAGTAAATACACATGTTCACTCTACTCTTGTGGTCTTACATAATTCTTTTGCTAACAAAAGACTGACCGTTATGTAAACCTCCTCAAGGAATGTGAAGACGCAGGCTGGAAAGTAGAGCATTTTCCAATCGAAGTCGATGTAGAGGGTTTGTTGGACACAGTGTGAGGCGACTGTTGTTATTCTTAGGCTTAACTCATCGTAAAGTAAATACCACCATGACCGATATCCAAACTACGGTGGAGAAGGCCAGGCACTGGATTTGGTTAAAAAGAGATGATGAGCGATGGCTAGAGAAATATTGAGCTATATTTAATAACCAGTTGATCTAGCAAGCGGGGCCTCAAATCAGTAAGTGGGGTGGGTGATGCGCATTGATGCCATCGAGAGGTAGGCCCCGAAACGGCACGCATTCTCTCCTGATGACCCCATGCACTTGCTGGCTTCTGGTATGCAGAGCTCTCGACTGGTAGCACTTGCATGTACAAGTTGTTTTCTAAACATCTCAGACAATTGTAGAATACTCTGTAAGGCAAGTGTTGGTCCATAAGCAGGGCATTAGGATGTTTGTTTAGAGAGACCAGGTGTGTCACCCTGTATACATGTCCCTTTTTCCTGTATTCCTTGGTAATTGGTTAGGGCAGTTCTCATCCAAGTCTCCAACCCTTTCCTAACAGTAATATCACGAAAGTAAAGGGCATGAAGTGATGTCATTCACTTTTTGAAAGATTAGTATTGTTTCCATAATGCACACCCACACACAAACAACAGGGAAGCAAATCCATGGGTTAAATCTTCTAACTCTTTGCTCCAATAGTTATTGCTTCCATTGCACTCTAATTTAAGATTATTACATTCATCATTATCATTATTGGCGGAAAGCGGGCAGAATCATTAGGAGCCTGGACAAAATGCTTGGCTATATTTTGCCTGTCACTACGTTCTGAGTTCGAATTTCGCCAAGGTTGACTTTGCCTTTCACTCTTTTGTGGTCAATAAATTAAGTACCAGTGAAGCACTGGGGTTGATGTAATCAACTTACCTCCATCTCCTGAAGTTGCTGGCTTTGTGCCAAAATTTGAAACTTATTGTTGAGTGAAAGAGCAGTGCATGACATCAAAGTGACACGGGTAAAATATACAAAGCCCAGTATACCCATCATGACTACCTGTCTGATTAGGGTACACCAGGCACATGCACAACATGGTGATCTTATATCAAGATAAACAGCACATGACTTTGCAGGTAGGGCTCAGTTAGAATTTTCTTCAGGTCAAGTAGCCCATCCAGCTCAAACGGTCCCTGAATAAGGATTGTTTAAGGATGTTGAACGAAACAGCCATGTTTCCAAAGGTGAATTATTCAAATCCCAAAGAATTCCTCTCAACACATGGCTATGATGCTCCCCCACTACTTCTGCTCATGATCAGAGATGCACATATCATCAGCGACCAAGGGACATGCTCAGTTGGTTAAGGTCAAACAACCGACAAGCAAATCTGTGGTATTGAGCAGAATATTTGCTGAGGTCCATCTTTTTATACCAAGACAAAACAATGTCAGTTAAGATCAGAAGCCATGTGAGCCACTGCCTGCTACTGCATCAGAGCATTATTATCATTATTATTATTATTATTATTATTATTATTATTATTATTATTAAAGGAGGTAGTAAATAGTAGAACATAAAGCATTGGTGAAAAGGCTTTGTGGTATTGACATTTTTAATCATGCAGAAACTAAATGAATGATGATGATTCTGCATTTTGCTTTGTGGCTCCAGAGACAATTTTTTTTTTTTGTTTTTGTTTATTTGTTTTATAACATTACATTGTTGTTGTTGTTGTTGTTGGTGCAGTTGTTGTTTCTCACCCACTCACTACACGTTTGCCCCTTTTTCTCTCCTTCTAATCAACAGATTCTTCAACCAAGCTGAATGAACCTTATTTCACTTGTAAGTAATCTTCTATTAACTT
>NC_068999.1:43436524-43438149 GCF_001194135.2 Octopus bimaculoides
GTTCTTCTTATAAATTTATCAAAATATTTTCTGAAACTTATTTTCCCTTTTCTCCTTGTTTTGTATTTTCAATTTTTTGTTTGTTTGTTTGATTTGTCTAATTTCCTAAGTAAAAAAAAAAAAGCAAAAATTGATCAAAACTACGATGAATATGTATGTGTGCATGCAAGTCTACCTGTGTATATGTGTCTTTGTATATGTTCATATGTATGTATGGGTTGGTGCTTATGTGTGTCTCTCTATGTCTATATATATATATATATATATATATGATAGAATAGGATAGGAAAAATTATTTTATCCTCCGAAGTATCTTTCCTCTTCTGTTTGAATAAGCGCATTATTCTAATAATGGGTTTCTAAAATACCATGCTATTCCAAACTTCTTTGAATAGTTTAGTCCTTATACCAACTTCTTTACATTCTAATTTTGTTGGTTGTGTAATTTTAGTTGCAGTTCATCTTTTAACAAATAGTTTAAGCTGATTAAGTTGACAAATAGCAGTTTCTTAATTACTCTCTACTTACTCTCAGTTTAACACTTTGGTATCCGCTAGTGTTTTACTTCAGGCTTGTTCTAAGTTCATAATTGGAAGTTATAAGTTCTCTATGTATTCCCAGATTATAATTTTCGTCACCACGAAAGCCAGCTGAATTTAGCACTTTGTATGCAAAGTTTAAAAAAAAAAGATATAAACTGTTTAACCCTTTCGTTACCAACCCGGCCGAAACCAGCTCTGGCTCTGTAGTACAAATGTCTTGTTTTCAAAAGTTCTGAATTAAAATCTTCCACTAAACCTTAGTCACAATTTATGTTCCTAACACCAGTTGAACGATAACTAAGTTATTTTACTAAATTCTTTGTTATAAAGTAATTGGAAGAAACACAGAGCATCTCAACAGAAATATGGTAACAAAAGGGTTAAGAGTTAAAAATCTTATAAAAATTATCAAACTATTGTGTAATTCATTATGTTAATCATACTTGTGTTTAGCAAAATTATGAGTAACTCATTTTACAAGACCCTCAACCATTACTAAATTTCACATGTGCACTAATGGGATATGTATGTGTGTACACACATAATTCTCTCTCTCATCCGTACATCATTGTATTGACCAGGCTATCAAATGTTATACTTGTGTTACCTTACAAATTTTGAATGATTCCATCCTGCTGACTAGGCAGGTAGGCCAACGTTCCCTTTGAATGGAACACTAGTCCATCTCAGATTTATGCATTGACAGTTGAGTGGACTTGGAGCTGTGTGAAATGAAGTGTTTTGCTCAAGGACAAATCACACTACTGGTCTTGGGAATGGAAACCACAATCTTGCAATCATGGGTGCAACACCCTATTTGCTAGACCATGTGCTTTCAGTGAAACATATTTTCATAAGGACACGAGGAAAATTACACAATGATACTTGCTACATGACAATGTAGTAAGGTTTAAAACAAAAAATTCCTAATTAAAAAGACTGATTTAGTTGTCAGGACAGTAATTTTCTACATGACTAATTCTGATCAAATTTATGTGTGTGAAGCTCTGTCTAGTCTACAACAAACCTGACCTATTTCCAACTTGTGCAACCAAAACTGATATTCATCCCTGCCCCCCCCCC
>NC_068999.1:43438219-43445610 GCF_001194135.2 Octopus bimaculoides
AAAAACCCAAAAAAACTTAGATTTGTTTAGTTACAAATCTGTCAAGATCTTGTGACAAAATGACATTGTTTAAATTTTTTATGTTTTGTCTTTTTGTGTTAGCTATTCTATATTAGTATATAGGAGTGTGTGTGTGTGTGTGTGTGTGTGTGTGTATTTAATTAAGTGTCTGTCTGTATGCTGACACTGCTAGAAAAACTGCACTCTGTTTATGCTGTGTAACATAAAAGTTGAACAAATAAAATAGGAAATAAATACCAGGTTTAAAACCTAAATTTTGGGGTTAATATAATCAAAAGCTTTTAAAGTCACGATGCCCCAGGTTGTCCCTGAGCCTATAACTGTAAAACTAAAAGAGGACTCAAAACAACAATTATTTTAAGGCCATTTCACAACTTTGACAACAGGTGTTGGTGTGTCTATATCCCTGTAACTTAGCAATTCAGCAAAAGAATCTAATAGAATAATTATCAGGTTTTAAAAAAATGGGAAAGTACTGGGGTCGATTCATTTCACTGAAAAATTCTTCAAGGCAGTGCCCCAGCATGGCCACAGTTTAATGTCTGAAGCAAGTAAAAGATGAAATATAGACACCTGGTTATTGCTCTTTTATAATGATATAAATGAATTTTACTTCTAAGTAGTATTGGCTAGTAAGATTCGGTGGCTTACATTGGAAAGATAAGTATATCCTAATGAGCTGTAAAGATGGCGAAACTAGACAATTTAATCTTCATTCCTAGCTACCAAAGTTTGGACCCTTTGATGTACCTGTAGGGCATAATGTTGCAACAGGACAAAAAAAAATGTTAGCTGTAGTACTCTGCTTGGATTTATTAATGTTTAAAATATAATAAGGATTCATACTTGGGATTAATCGCAATAAATAAAATTAGTGATGATATTAGGGTTGTCCAAGAATGTTGATTTATTCATAAGTTTTGCATCCATAGAATCCAGGAGATAGTTTCAGCCTTTAAAAAAATGCACATGCACACACACAAAAAAATAAGTATGCAGCCTAAAATAAAATTTTCCTTTAAAAAAAAAAAATTTCTGGGAAACCTAAAAGGTCTCTGATATTCAAATGAGGTTTGCTAATTTTTCACCCAATATCTCGCTTATTTCTATTTCAAATGTTATTTTGATCATTCCAGAGTGTTTCTAAGGCTGTTTTATGCTAGAAATCAAAGTTTCATAAAAAAATTTCCAGTTAATAGAATTATGGGAGGTAATGGGTTAAGATAATCGTAGCTGCGTGATTAAGAAGCTCACCAGATACAGACATGGTCTATGTGGCCTAGCAGTTGGCTTTATAACCACACAGCATTGGGTTTGGTTCCACTCTCTGCTACTTTGTACTGACAGAAATATTTCTAACAGGACGAGAGATCATGTAAAGAGCTAGGGAGTAGTTTGAAACGCATTTTACTCTAACTTTTAACAGGCGTGTGAATAAGTAAAGAAATTCTTTGATTCGAACCTATCGCTAAGTCTTCTCTTCTAGAATGGACAAAGTACTGATGTTGACCTAAACAGTGACAACAACAATTTTAGTTGTTGAGAGATAAAACCAGAAACATTCTCGTCTGATGCTCTATTTGTTTATCAGACCCTGTTACTAAACTTCCAAGAATCTTCAGATCTTTTCCCTGTTTTTGTTAAGCATTTACTCCTGTATTTTGTGTGTGGGCATGTAGTTGAACATGAGTGAGTGTGACCATATGCTGTCCTGTGTAGGTGTTTGTGTTTAGTTGTGTGTATAGATGTATACATGTGTGCGCACACACGTTTGTATGCGGATTTCAGCTTCTGAACACCCGTGTTTGATTTTCAAATCGTTACTTGAATGTCAGTGTTGTTGTTGTTTAGCCCCCCCCCCCACCATCCCACCCAGGTCAGTCTCGGTCAAGCAAGCCTCTGATCAAAGGCATTTCCACTGTGACCATCACATCTTTTTCATGTATGCAGGAAACTCTGTAGCATACTATATAATCCACTGTGTCCTTTTTTCCCTAAAACAAACAGAATGTGATCTGAAGATGTTGCTCCTATTTCTAGAAGGTCAATCACATAGAAAGCTTTCTTATTGGCTCTTCAGTTTTTGGTGTTCCTATTTATGGTTGTGTATCTCTTTAATGCTGATAAAAGTGTAGAGATGTTTTGATGCTCATTTGCAGTATATGGGCCAAGATACTTAGATGTGTAGTCGCAATAAATTTACCAGAAATGTTTGGATGGACATTCACTGTATAAAATAGTTGAAGAATTTTTTCTATAACATTTTGAAAAAAAAATATTGGAAATGTATTGTTCTTGTTTTCCTAATTGTCATCATCATCATCATCATTGTCTCCATTATCATCATCATCGTTGACATCATCATTGTAAGCATCATCAGATCATCATCATCCTTGTTTTGTCCTCATTGTCTATGGCCCTTGTGTCCAATAACAAAGATCATTATTAAAGAAAGATTATCAGTGTTATTATTATTATTATCATCATTAATTATTATTATTATTATGTTCTTCGTTGCCAACATCGTCGTCGTGGTCATTTCTTTTCCTCCTCCTCTTCACTGCAGGTGTAACTAGCAACTTGGAGTACAGTGCTGGACTCCCGCACCTCACTCATGTCCCTCCATCACATCTGCCCAGCTGGCTCATTGTCCAAACCGATGGTTGCCTACAACAGCCTAGCAGTACCCAGTCATGAGGCAGGCAGGCAGGCAGGCAGGCAGACAGGCACGCAGGCACACAGGCAGGCAGACAGACAAGGCAATCAGACTGACAGACAGAACCCCCTCACCCAACACCGCAATGGTGGGCAGCATCCTGTGATCGTAGTGGTGGTGGTGGTGTTGGTGGTGGTGTTGTTGTTGTTGTTGTTGGTGGTGGTGGTTACATTGGAGCAGTCATGATGATGGTGGTGGTACTGTTACAGGTTGTGGTGGTGGTGGTGGTGGCGGTGCTGGTGGTGGTGGTGGTGTGGTGATGTTGGTGATAACAGTGATGGTTATGGTTGTAGTAGTAGTGGTTGTGCAGCACTCGACAGTCGGCAAGTGCGTGTTCAAAACAAAACTTAAAGCAATAAAATCCAAAATTAAAAAAAAAAAAACACCAGAAGGGCTTTAATCCCACATCTACCACTACTATAGCTACTACTGCTACTTTATATTACTACTACTACTACTACTACTACCACCACCACTTTTACTGCTACTACTACTACTACTTCTAGCTTGGCAATTTAGCCTTTATAAAATGTACATTGCTCACACTCTCTGCATTGCTACAGCTTTTTGTATCCCCACTCCCATTTTGTTATCTGAAAATGGGCACACAGCCATGTATGTATGTGTGTTGTCATACATGAGTGTGTATGTGTGTGTGTATATATATATATGTGATTGTGTGTATGTGTATATATATATGTATATGTATATATGTATATGTATATATGTATATGTATATATATATATATGTATATATATATATATGTATATGTATATATATATGTATATGTATATATATATATATATATATGTATATGTATATATATATATATATGTATATGTATATATATATATGTATATATATGTATATGTATATATATGTATATGTATATATATGTATATGTATATATATATGTATATATATGCACGCACATGCACTACCACACGCAGATAGATAGGTGTAATCGTGCATTGGTGAACTGGATTAATCCATCATGCTTATTAGGATCTGTGCCATTTGCAAAAGTCAAGTGTACTCGTCAGTGAGTTTAACTTAAATCACTGTATATATAGAAAATCTCTTGGTATGAGTCAATATACCTGTTTGGAAATACAAAGTTATGCTCAAACACTACACACTTTTCCACTGGTTTGCTTTGAAAAGTTTGCGTTTTGATCAGAAAAAAAAAAAAACAAATTGAGTAAATGTGTATGTACATGATTGTGGTAGTGTATGCATATGCACATATATATTTATATCCATGTGCATAAGTATGTATATATGTGTGTTTGTGTGTGTATACATGTGCGCACACATAGTCCTACAAATCTCTCTTGTAGGACAAGGATTCAGCTCTTCAGTGAGCTGAATTTACCTGCCCTTAAATAGCTGAGCATTGTAGACCCTCAAGTAGCTGACACCTGTACCTTCAACATAACTATCGGGCAGAAAATAGAGTGACAGCATATGTCAAAGGTGTAGCTTTTGAATTACATGTACAGTCCACCCGACGGGCCTCCATGCTGTTTCCGTCTCCTCAGTTTCACTCACAAGGTGTGGGCCAACTCGGGACCATAGAAAATGGCATTTGCCCTAGATGCCAATCTTGTGGATTTGAGTTTAGGATGTTGTGGCTGTGAAGCGAATGTTCAGCCATATGTGTTTTTGTATGTCTGTATATTTGTGTGTGTGTGTGTGTGTATGATGAAACTGATGCCAAACAGGCTGGTATTGGTCTGTGTTGGCATGACTTGTAGTCATAGTAGTAGTAGTAGTAGTAGTACATAACGAAACTGAAATGCTGGGTTTCCCATTTCCCACAGCAAGTTCACTGTACATTTTTATCAAAGTTTACTATTTACTATGTATTTATACATACATTTATGTGTAATTGTTGAAATATATGTGAGCATGTATGTATGTGTGTGTTTATATGTGTGCAGTTATAAATAATATGTATACATATTTATATATGTATATATACACACATGCGTATACATCCATACACAGTCATGCAACATGGTTGTTAGCTCTTTATTACGATTATTTATTTTCTTATAACGTTACAATGACCAACCACTGCTTAAACTTACAATTTAAGTTAAACTTGAGAAGAAAATGAAACCTAAGTTTAAAGACCTCACTGATTAACAAAATATACCTGAGACATGCCATTTTCTGTCCAATTGCTTCTGTTACCTGTTTGCCTGATGCCAATTCTGCCATTCTAATAGCCCTAACTATATAAACATGTATATATATATATATATATAGATATGTATATATATGTGTGTTCAGCCTCATATAATTATTGCTTTAAGTGTTCTATTTTCAATTTTTTTATTTGATTTTATGTATGTTTTGTATGAATGGACAAGTGTAATTTGTGTGTGATTGTATGTGTATGTATTCATATGTGTATGTGTGCAGATGTATGAGTGTATATGGACTTGTACATATGTGTATATGACTTGTACATGTGTGTATGTGTATTTGTATGTGTGTGTATACATAGACTTGTATCTATGTAATTGTTTGTATATATCTGAGTGTGTGTACACATCTCTCTCAATAATTCTGTATATGTATCTATGTGAATATGTAGGTATAAGAAAATGTGTGTATTTATTTATGTACATATGTTTGTGTATGTACGTATATATGTAAACGTGTTTACGTATATGTTTTTTTATGTATTTACATATAAAAGGATATTGTTCTCTGATTGAAGCATTGCAATGTGCAAATGACATAAATATTTTGAAGAAACCTTTCAGCAATGCGAATGAGAAATTTGGCAAAATATGAAAAGTGATGTCAGTACATAAAAAGAAAGACAACCTTACATAGCTTGTTTAATGCTCCTATTATATTTCGGGAAAGGTTCTCCTTATCAAATATAAGAAAGAAAGCAATCTAAAGCCTTAGAGAAAAAATGTTATCAGCCTGGCCTTTTAATGTTTTTTCTTTCTTATATTTAATAAGGTGAAATTTTCCTTAAATAAATCAGAAGCATTATACGATGTATGGAGGGTGATATAATATATACGATGTATGGAGGGTGATATAATATTTTGCCTTTGTCCTTATTTATTGCTACCACTGTATTTTGACTAACTTTTCCACCTACCTGCATTGTTTAAGGGTTTATAAGATATATGGTGCTTACATGTGAGTATGCGTGTGCATATTTTGTATATGTAAATATGAGTAATGGGTTTGTGTGTGTGTGTATGAGTGTATATGTGTGTGTATATATATATATGAGTGTATGTTTGTGTGTGTATGTGTATGAGTGTATATGTGTGTATATATATATATGAGTGTGTGTGTGTGTGTGTATGAGTGTATATGTTTGTGTGTATGAATATATATGTATGTGTGTATGTATATGACTATGTTTGTGTGTATATGAGTGTATAAGTGTATGTTTTGTGTACATGTGTATGTTAATGTGTATGAGTGTATATGTATGTGACTGCATGTTTGTGTGTATATGAGTGTGTTTATGTGTATGAGTGTATGTTTGTGTATGTGCATGAGTGTATATGTATGTGTGTATGTGTATGAGTGTATATGTTTGTGTGCATGTGTATGTGTATGAGTGTATATGTATGTGTGTATGTAAATAAGTGTGTTTGTATGTAAATAAGTGTTTGTATGTAAATGAGTGTATGTTTGTATGTGTATGAGTGTATGTTTGTGTGTATGTGTATGAGTGTATATTTTTGTGTGTATGTATATGACTGTATGTTTATGTGTATGAGTGTATATTTTTGTGTGTATGTGTATAGTGTATGTTTGTGTGTATGTGTATGCATATGTTTTGTAGCTGTTTCTCTCTAATGACTTGAACATACATGCATTTCTGTAATGGCTGCTCTCTACTGTTATGCACAGACCACTCCCTCCCCTCGCCTCCAAGTTTGATTTCTTCACCGATTGATTTGTGTCATCTATACCTATACATACATACATGCATGTTTTAAATACAAGCACATGTACATTGATCTACACACTCACAAAGATCTACTAACAACATCTATCTCAATATATTCTTGCATATTTGTATATGTGCATCTGGACTTACCAATGGGAGTAAAAATTATCATATATCAATACACTCACCAGAATTTACTTTTTCACTCACAGCTGAGTGTTCCTTCCAGTACTAATTTAAGGTATCTGTTTCTGTTTTTGTGGTAAAATGGAATTGGTTAACTTAGAGTAGTAACAGAGGAAAATCTTGGATTATTAATAAATTAATACATACATACATGTATATTTATACACACACTCACATACGTACATACATACAATCATGCCATTTCTATAAGATATATATATATATATATATACACATGTGTAATGTATAATCCGAACTGGTTTGTGCTTTACTATCTGCCTTTACCCTAGCGACACACACACATGCACACACACACACACACACACACACACACACAGCCTCGCATCAACTCTTCCTCACTCATCCCTCTGCACTCCCCGCCATCCCCACCCTGTTGCCTGTATGATGAAATCGCTTGGATATTTCGCCTTGAATGGCTGTTTTCATTAGAAACTTAGTTATTATTCAATTTTTTTTTTTTTTACAACATACTTCTAATTTTTTTCTGCTCTACTCTGTAATCTAAT
>NC_068999.1:43445766-43450631 GCF_001194135.2 Octopus bimaculoides
AATTTTACCCTTTTTTTCCTCCATATTATCTTCCTGTCCGATTTTAAGTGCTTTTCATTCCTAAACATCTTTCTCCTCTCACTCTCCTCTTTGTCTTCTTCATCATAATAGTCATTTCAAAATTTTGTACATGACCAGCGATTTTGAGGGAAGGGGTAAGTTGATTACATTGACCCCGCTGCTCAGATGGTACCTATTTTATCAATTGCCGAAAGGATGGAAAGCAAAATATACCCATCTGATAAGGGTACATCATGCACGTGCATCACAACCATGCGTGTGTGACATGTTCCCATATCAAAATAAACAGCACATGACCTTGCAGGTGGGGCCCAGTTAGAATTTTCTTCAGGTTGAACAACACATCCCACTCAAAAGGTCCTTGAATAAGGGTTGTTTAAGGATATTGAGCAAAACACCCATGTTTCCAAAGGTGAATTATCCAAACCTCCCAAAATTCCTTTCAACACATGGTTGTGATGCTCCCCAACTACTTCTGCTCATGATCAGAGATGCACATCTCGTCAGCCACCGAGGGACATGCTCAACTGATTAAAGTCAAACAACTGACAAGCAAATCTATGGTACTGAGCAGATTATTTGCTGTAGCCCATCTTTTTATACCAAGACAAAACAATGTACATGATAACAATTCAAATCAGTTAAGATCAAAAGCCATGAGAGAAAGTGCCTGGTACTGCATCAGGGCATTATTATTATTATCATCAATTAATGGCAGAATCAATCTCGTAATATTATTTAAGCTGTCAGGCTGGTAGAATCATTAGCATGCCAGCTTACTGGCATTGTGTATGTCTTTATGTTCTGAGTGCAAATTCCACCAAGGTCGACTCTACCTTTCAGCCTTTCAAGATCAATAAGACAATACCAGTTGAGCACTCTCACAAAATTTCAGGCCTTGTACCTATAATAGAAAGGATTATTATTATTAGCACAGTAGTAGTAGTAGTAGTAGTAAAGGTATTGAGCTGGCTACATAGTGCATCAGACAAAATGCTTAGCAACATTTTATTTGGTTCCGTACATTCTGAGTTCAGATCTTGTTATGGTCAGTTTTGTCTTTCATCCTTTCGGTGTCGATGAAATAAAATATCAACCAAGTATGAGGGGCTGATGTAATCAACTTGCTTTGCCCCTCAAAACGGCTGGTCATGTACCAAAATAAGAATTATTTCTAATTTTTTCTAATTTTGGATGGTTTATTTCTGAGTCCAAAATACTTGTTCCAGATAAAATTTCAATGAATTATATTCAAATGGGACAAGTCACTATGTTTCCATATCTTGGATCATTAGTTGAAGAAAATGAAATTTCTACTTCATTATGTACCAAAAATAGATTTGTATTGACATCTTTGGCCTCTGGCCTCTTTAATTAGCATGTTCAGAAGCAATGGAAACAGATCAATATGCACACAAAAATCCACATTTATTATCTTTTATCATCTCTCTCTCCCTCTCTTGTGGTTTGGTAGCAGTGAGCCATGGGCATAACTCCAGAATGACTTGGGTATGCTGGAAGTCATTCAAATGGGATGGCTTGAACAAATCTTTAGACAACTATGGATTAATCGACCGTGGAATATTCACATTTAACACACTTGCTTTTACCAGCCAACTGCTTTAACATTAATTCAGAAACAGAGATAGGGTGAGGGTGTGTGCTGGGTTTTTTTTTTTTTTTTTTTTTTTTTCCAATTTGCATTTTGGGAGTGTCCAGAATATTCTGTTGTTCCTGTCTTTCACAGAAGGTATGTTCCCAAATATCAATTCCAGCCACATACCCAGTCCATTGTCTCCTTGCCTCTAAAATCAAGGGCTTCTCCAGCTTTATAGTCCTTTCTTTGTGGTGAATGCCTGAGACAATAGAATTCATAGCAACTAATTGACCATGCCACTCAGCTCTCAGTAGACTCCTGACTGCATAATTATCAGTTCCAACTTTGATACATCTGTTGGGATTTTTGTGTCTTTTCTTTCTCTGCTAGATAAGACATGTGTCTCTGTAACTACTTAACCAGCAAATGAATAAGGAATGAATGCTACTTCATTGTTAAATGGTTTGCCATAAGAAGAGGTTAAAATCCAAATTCATTCCTCAATGTAGCAGAAAAATTTTTCAAGCCAAAGAAGGATTTCCTACACAGTTGCTCATTCTGCTAAACCAGGAGCTAAATTTCCTTTGAACTGACAGAAGTAAGCAATGAACACCTGGACTAATGTATTTGTATGCATGCTTCTTTAAAAGGTAGGTTTATTCCCAATTGGAATGTCTTTTATCATGGTCTGCTCAGTTAGAGTTAACTTGAAGCTAAACAGAAACAGTAATTAGCTTTAAAAAGCAAAAAGTTATACAAGATACCATTTGCTTTTGCTTCAGCAGTCTTTCGATGTTGAAATTTGTAAAACCATCTTTCTTACCTGAATCTGAAATATTGGATGTAGAACATTCCAATAAATATCCTGCTTCATCTGTCAGAGGATCTATCTGTAAGGACCTTACTTTTAATGTTATTAAGTGGACAGTTGATAACTTTATCTGGATAGGACATTTGTCTGTTGCAGGTAACTTATGTCAGAATCTCTGTTCCTATTCCTGTCTTGATAAACTGGGATGTTTACAGTTTAGTGTCCTACCAAAACACAAAAAAATACTTGTGGAAAGCTATGGGTCTCAATGGACCATTCACTTACTTGTTCATGGCTTTGCACAAGACAAGGGAATGTTCAACGCAAAGTAGAACATACGTATTTACCTAGCTCTGGCATTTTTTTAGTTTGTTTCTTCTTTTTTTTCTTCCTTGCCTTATGTTTACTTTTTATTTCAATAAATATTGAATTGAACAAACAAGAACACACACACATAGAACATGCACACATGATGGCTTCCAAATTTCACTCACATGGTATCAGCCAAAGTAAGGTTGTAACAGAAAGCACTTGCCCATGGTACATGCAAAGGAATTGAACCCAGAAACTTGTGCTTGCAAAGCAAACAACTTAACAACACGGCCTTGTGTTCAGCGACAATCTATATTTTCTTTTTATTTGTTTAATCTGTAAATTAATTTGTGTGTGTTCCTTTGTCTCTTCCTATTACTTACTACTTCTGCTACTACTACTACTACTACTACTACTACTACTACAGTCTGTGGAGAGGAAAAGCCAAAGAAGTTTAGATCGAACTCTTAGCAGTTCTTGTTTAATTATTTTGTGTTTTGAGTTCAAATATTGCTGACATGATTTTTTGATTTTCATCTCTCCTGAGTCAATAAAATTACAATATTAATACTGATACATCAATATATTGAGATTGATTGATTTGATTGAGGACATAACTCCTTTATAAATGTGTGGTTTCATGCCAATGTCAGCAGTCTTTGTTTTCTTTTTATTATTATTATTATCATTGTGGTGCAGGAGTATATTCTAATTTCCTGTTACGAACCGACTAGTTTATATCATTACAAACGGAGAATTCTTGTTAGAGATTCTCTGTACAAGCTGCATATATTTGCAAACTTGATTTAATATCTATTTCTTACTACTTGTTCAAATTGACTCTGTGTGTGTATGTGTGTGTGTGTGCTTAACCCTTAACCTTCTCCACATTGCTTAGTAAAAGTTGCCAGTTACTGAAGTTGATAGACAAATAGTTTCATTGATTTGGGCTGACTTGAAGTTAATCTTTATCTTGCTATAGTTTTCCTTAACCAACTTCCTCTCTTAACATAAAAGTAGATGTGATGAAACCACCAAGCAGACCTATGTCTGGTTGGGTTGCTCTGTGATGAGGCAGGGTAACTTTTTTCTCTCCTGTAGCTATCAGAGAAGAATATACATGTATACACACATTCATATACAAACAAATATACACACATACACACACACACACACACCATCACCATCACCACCATCATCATCATCATCATCATCATTTAACGTTCACTTTCCATGCTAGCATGGGTTGGACGATTTGACTGAGGACTGGTGGACCAGGTGGCTACACCAGGCTCCAATCTGATTTGGCAGAGTTTCTACAGCTGGATGCCCTTCCAAACGCCAACCACTCCGAGAGTGTAGTGGGTGCTTTTACATGCCACCGGCACGGAGGCCAGTCAGGCGACACTGGCAACGATTTCGCTCAATTAAATTTTGGTTCCGTCTCATATAATATGAGGTTATGATGAGATATGAGGTAATGTTCCTTCACCTCATAACTTACCAATATACAATTCTTCCCGGGATTTTTTTTTTTTTTCTTCTTCATTTCCAATATAATTACTGAAATTCCAGACTCTGCAGCATCTTACCCACTCAAGGATGTTATCTTTTAATTCACTGATCTCGCTTGAAATGTTTGTCCATCTTATCTGTAACTGCTGACTTGCTGGTAATACATTTCTGCTGTACTTTCTATTCAATTCTAAAACTTGTGTCTTGTTGTTACAGTCTGAACTCTCCTCTCTTAGCCAACAACCTTTCAATCCCAGTGGACATATATAGTTAAGTGCTGACTAAAATGTTTCAAATGCGAAGCCAAGAAGATTTTTTTTTTTTTTCTTTTTTATCAGTTTATAATAGTAATGAGAATAAAAGTCATTTGTGTTGATAATATTTTAATTTGCTGAGCTCCCTGTTCGAAAGTCTAAGGACACAGTGTGTAGTATAGGCAAGCTAGAAACGATGTTTCTTGGGACTATAACAACAGTAATATCGTCCCTTTCAGGACACCCACATTATGTTGGCAAAAAGCATTTACTTTAAAGAATACTTTAATTTTCTTTTTTTTTTTTTTACGTTAAGGAACAGGAAAGAGAACTCTGAAATTAAATGGGAATAGAT
>NC_068999.1:43452577-43453974 GCF_001194135.2 Octopus bimaculoides
TATATATATATATATATACACATATGTGTGTGTGTGTGTGTGCATATATATATATGGGTGTGTGTGTGTGCATATATATATATGTGTGCATGTGTGTGTGTGTGTGCATATATATATATGTGTGCATATGTGCATGTATATATATATATACACACACACACACACACACACACACACACACACACACACACAGACACGTGTGTGTGTAAATGCATATATATAATACATAGAGTGGTGTTACTTATTTTTAAGTCAAAAGCACGTGGGGATTAAACATTCCTTTCGTTAATCCCGACTGAAAGTATCCATGAATAAATAAAACGAGTCTGTTCTACTCCTTTTCATGATGTAAGTTTAAAGATCTAAATTTTAATTAACCTAATATTGTTATTGACAACATTAATCAAGCCACACAAGTAAATGTCACTTGATTTAAGTATATTTTAAGCAAAATATTTTAATATTTGTATTTGAGATGCTGTAAATTAGTTTTTAAAAATATTTGTTTATGTCATATTGTGATCTTTTGTAATTGATGAAGGAAAATGCTTATCAAGGACTTGATAAATAATTGTCTTACTACATAAGCTGTAAAGGAATTTTTGAGACATTGCTTCTGAAATTAGTTGTCCAGCAATTCTTATTTGCCATTCTGTGGATATCTTCAACAAAACTGGTGACTATTCTGCTCATTTTTCATTAGGATCACCACTAATGTCTGCTGAAGGATGGACCAATACATTCATTGCTTATCTTTGAGGAACCAAAATATGAATGTTGTTGACATTTTAAATGGCATTTGACTGAAATATCACTTACAGATGGGTATCATATTAAAATAAAATGAATTGATGCTGTCTGGGCTTGTGGGGTGACATTTTGCTTATTAAAAGGATGTGCATTTCTCTGAAAATCTGGTGCTTTTCATTCAATTGCTCAGGAGCTTAAGAATTTGGCATTACCAGACTGGTCCAAAATGTAGTTGTTGGATGAATCAAAATTTAATTTGCTTTGATCTGATAGCCAAGTATACATCTGATGTCATACAAGAGAAGAATTTCAACAAGAATGTATGGTGCTGACAATGTCCTGGTTTTGATGTTGTATTTGTGGAAAAGAAGTCAGTCAAAAACATTATGGACGGAACATACTATCTGAAGAACCTGGCTTGGAGAAGGTTATGCTTTTCATTTGCAAGGAGCTAGTTGGGCTGATTGTCAGTGGATTTGTCAGCACGACAATGATCTGAAAAATATTGCATAAATAATTAAAAGTTCTTATGTAAAAGCAAGAAAATGTCCATGCTGCAAGGGCCCTCACCGTCCTTGTAAAAATGGGTCATCATGAGCATTTTAATGAAAAAAATCCAGGAACTTGCATCATATGGAATATATAGC
>NC_068999.1:43454206-43457546 GCF_001194135.2 Octopus bimaculoides
TATGAATGTGTGTGTGTGTGTGTGTATATGTATGTATATTATGGCCAGATGCATTCAATAATATTTGTTGTCTTAAGTTTGCATATTAAATGTTGACTCTTCTGCTTTTGGAAATCCTGGTCTAGATTTAATAGGCTGACCTGCCATAAACTTGTAAAAGCAAGATACACTTTTACTTACATATCTCTGCCTATCTTCCAACCTTGTATTCTTTGTTAACCTTTCATGTTCTTCTATCTCATTGCTAATAAATCCCTCCTGCTTATTGCAAAACTAGGCACTTCTTGTGCTGCCATCTGTCTTCTTTCCTGTTTTTTTTTTTTAACCTTTTTAACCCTAACCCTGCATACATTAAAAATCTGCTTCTAGATGAGATTTGGTTTTACCTATTCAAACCACATTTTTTCTTTCTTTCTTTCTTTCCTCCCTCCCTCCCCCTTTCCTTTCTTTAACTTCCAGCTGCTAAATTTCATACATAAATCAACCGGTTTTAAACAATGCGGCCCATTCTGGATAACAACACCACACCTAGCTTAGCTATTATCTTATTTAACAGACAATGTTGAAGGGGATTTGTGCACGATTTCTATTTCATTAACTCTTCTTTTCCTGTTAAAAAGACAAGATTCAAAAACCAAAACAAAATAAAGTTTAAAAACAAAATACTTTTGTGTTAAACCCCTCTTTTTTCATATTTTTCTTCTTTATTTATGCTTAATCCTAAAGATTAACCACGTGTGTTTTTGCAACAGAACTTAAGTAAATCTTCATGCTGCTGGTATGAAAGGTGTATTTTTCATTGAGGATAAAAATCTTAATCTCTCGTCTCTCTCCTTCCGTTTCTCTCCTTCCGTTTCTCTCCCTATTTCGTTATTGTATTTTCTCCCAGTAACCTGTTGTCAAGATCAAATGCCTACTGCTGTCAATAAAAGCTCTTTGTCTGCTCATTGGCTTCTTGCATGCTACTGAATTAATCTATCTGTGAAGCTCTGCTAGATAATGTTTCTCAGCAATTGTCTGGTGTGGATAGGAAAGAAAAATTATACTTTTTAACCACACTGATAAACAACATTAATTTCTAACTTGGCAATGAGAGAGAGAGCGCCTCTACATGGCTTCTTAATATGCTAGAAATAGCACCCATCTTTCTTAAATCATATCTTACGAGGGAAAGGGTACATTAGATAAGGTAATCCTACATACTCTGATTATAGTTATGCTTTTGTAGGCTTTTTGACCTTGTTCTCACCAACAACAAATCATAGTCTACTTTGGATAATGTAGTCCTAGGTATACTTTGCTTGTAAAAAAAAAAACATGAAAGGGGGTGGTCAAGACTGGAACATTTTTGATTAGTGTTTGAAATGTAATTTAATAAGAGACTTTTACAAAAAATTATAAGGGAAGGTTTTAATCTAAATTCTATTTAGCTATTTTCATTTACTAGATGAAACTTCAGCATCCTGTTAGCAGCTTATCTATGCTGGTTGTATGCTTGCTTGTCCAATTGCAGGTTAAATGGGTCACTCCAGTGCTTGGGTAATTAAGCTCTGTTCACTTATCACTCAGCAGAATTCAAGCTATGCTCAGCCATCAATGACCAGGATGCAAAAGCTGCATCATGCACAACACAGCATCTTGTCTGACAGTGTAACAATCCTGCTAATCCCTCACCATGGACTGGTACTTAATTTACAATCCCTGTTTGGATAAAAGGAAAAGTTGGCCACTGCAGGATTTGAACTCAAGAGAACAAAGACCCAGGACAAGCATTCTAGCCAAGACTCTAACTACTCAGCCATTTTAAAAGTGGAAGCTTTATATTATAAAACCAATAGCAGTCTGTAGCAAGAAGGCACCAAATGGTTAAAGACTTTAAATGAGAATAAATTATTAACCTGAAGACATTTCTTTTGTATTAATCCTAAGGCAGTTCTCTCTTGAAAGACTTTTAGTTCACCTGAAATTTCTCTTTTATTCTTTTTAATCCCATCAAAACTTACTCTTTTGAATAGTTTAACTTTCTGAATCTCTGCCATTCTGATACAGTAGCATAGACTTTAAGCCTCTTGGTTTACCAATTACATTTCAGATTCTGTCTAGCAGCCAAGCAGATATGTAGATTGTATTCTCAGAATCCTAATGCCCTCAGATACAGAATATACTTTGTGTGTCCTAGTTCAGCTGTTATTACCAGTCCATACTTGAAGTGTTTGACTTGTGGCTTGTTCCTTAACCATTATTTGGTTTCAGCCCTCTGTGCTTGACTGAAACCAACTGCTACCATTCTACAATAAAAGCAGCAATCACACAAAATAAACAAGGGCATTTCTATATCAGTCATGGGTAAGCTGTAGCCTATAGACGTTTCTGAATAGCCTAATGAAAAACTACTAGTAGTGTGGCTTGTCTAATCATGGGCCATATCCCATGCGGCCCTCTTGTCAACAAAACATTGCCCATGTCTTTTCTGTGTGGTCACACAATCTGCAACCAATAACAAGCAGACTTCCCTCTGATTACTCTTGTCAGGCTTTAAAAATGGCAAGAGACATTAGATTATGCAATCCTAAATACAGTATATTGGAATAAAGGGCTCGTTAATCTTTTGATCTTGGGGGGGGGGGGTTGTTTCTTTTAATTAAGGTTGACTTGAGGCTGGACACTAGCACATGCATATGCACCCTGTTCACACTAAGCACCATCTTGGAATTCTTTCATTTTCATGACTCTAAGACTTCCATATTATTCTATTCTACACTCCTCATGCCTTTCATCTCTAACTCTTGTCCTTTCCAAGAGATTTCTTTTGCACTTCTCTCACTAGCTCTTCAATTACACTTCTTGATATTGATGATAATGATAATAATAATAATGATGATAATAATTGCCCTTTTTATTGATAATTTGCTCCATTTCCCATTGGTCAAACTTGTGAAGAACAGCTAAGATTTTTGCTGTAATCAAAACGAAACTCTCAGATGTTTTTGGAGCTAGAAACTTGTAAGAAGTGTTCTTGCATGCTTTTTCTTGGTCCTTACCTCCATGGCAGGTACAGGACAAGCTTGAAGAATCCAAGACCAGGATTTTCGCTTCCTTTAATGTTTTGGCGAAAAAAAGAAAAAAAAACAATAATAACAGTAATAATAACAATAGTAAATAAATAAATAAATCACAGAAAAAAAAAGCAAAATAAGGTCTACTATTTCTTTTCTTTTTTTTACTTTTTTTTTTCTGCTATTCCTCTCTTTCATACTTTGACCCTATCCTGTGCACTTGTACCACTACTCTGCATGTCCACCTGTGCTTCGTCTGCACTTTTATAACCACTCCTGCTGCT
>NC_068999.1:43457664-43461554 GCF_001194135.2 Octopus bimaculoides
ACTGCTGCTCCTGCTGCTGTCATCTACTACTACTGCTGCTGCTACCGCTGCTGCCGCCAACACCACCACCACCACTGCCACCACCACCTCTGTTGTTGACCCTTCTTGTCTTCTGAAAAAAAAAACAAAACAAAAAAAAAAACTTTCCAAATGACCACCACCCACAGTGCCGATGATTGCCAACACTAACCAGCCTGCATCGATGGCAAGTGCTGCTACTAGCACCACCTCACTTCCTACTAATGCTGCTAGTGTAAATTACTTTGATGAGAACAACCAGGTAGTAGTGCTCTAAAACTCTTCTTCATCATCCTTAGTGCTACACCTGCTTCTACTACTGCTCTTTGTTTTACTAGTGTTTTATTATTATTATTGTATTGCGTGTTTGCTTTCTTCATTTCTGCTTATCTTACTGTTTAAGTATCTTTTGGTTTCGTTTCATTCGTGTCTTGAACTTTTCTTAATCTTAAGACAAATATGATTTGTCTTTTATTTCTTTATACATGGCCAAGATATCTGCATCACATTTTTTTTCCTTTTGTCATATATCGAACTTCTTTTAACCATATACATATCAACATACATAATTATGTGTTCACCTATGCCTGTGTGTATATATATATATATATATATATATATATATATATATATACATACACACTTACATGCATACATACATATATATATATATATATACATATATATATATATACATACATAAACAATGAAAAGCTGAAATTTTACACCGTTGTTATTTTAGCTTTTGCCTTACCACGTTTTCGTTTTTTTTTTTTTCTCAACTACAATTATTTTTTCCAATAATATTTAGTTGTGGCATAAAGCTGCTTTGCAAAACACAAAATTAACAACGGTCTAAAAATCTCAGTTTTTAAATTGTTATACACTCTGCATTATGTATTCAGAATTTTCTCACATTTGTGTGTGTGTGTATGTGTATATATATATATATATATATGTATATATATACATGCATATGTATGTATATATATGTACATGTATATATATGTATATATATACATGTATATGTATGTATATATATGTACATGTATATGTATGTATATATATGTACATGTATATATATGTATATATATACATGTATATATATGTATATATATACATGTATATATATGTATATATATACATGTATATATATGTATATATATACATGTATATGTATGTATGTATATATATGTACATGTATATATATATATGTACATGTATATATATATATGTACATGTATATATATATATATATATATGTACATGTATATATATATATGTACATGTATATATATATATATGTACATGTATGTATATATATATATGTACATGTATATATATATATATATTATTTGAATTTGCTTCAACTTGAGTTTGATGCAGTTTAGATGTTCTGTCTTGTTTTGTTGTTTTTGTTCTGTTCTGTTTTTTCTGTCACTTGGAGCTCCTGTTTTGCAATAGAATCTAGTCGTATAATTAGCAGTTTTGTCTCAATTTTGCCAGTCCTCAAACTCGTCAATTTACACAAAATGAAAACATTCATTCATATCATTTATCTCTAGTTTGAATCCCTTTCGTCCTTGTTTTGTTTGTTTTGTTTTTTTTTTCTTCTTAAAGTTCCTCTTTTGGCTAATATATAATACAATCACCTTTGTTCTATTTGTTAATTAATCTTGTACAAACTCTGTTGGGATGTTTATAACACCTGACAAGTATCATTAAGTAATTACGACATAATTTCACGAAATGGCTGAAAGCCACATTAGTTGATTGTATTATGCTATACTCAAGTACATATTAAACTTTCCCAACCCAGTATTGAGTGCGCTTGTCTCTTATATATGTCAAACACATATCTGTTATATATTCTTGCATGTTTGTCATTTGGTTTTCAGTACCAATGTTTATTTTGGTCTGTGTGGTAGTGGCTGTCTTTTTGCATGTGATACCAGTTTGTGCGTATGAATGTGTTAAAATGGAGTTTGTCTCTCTGCATTGTGAAACAGTTCCATATTTCAGCTCAGGCTCTTTTTTATTTTACGTTTCTCTGATTTTTTTTCTTATTCACTCCACTGGTGATAAGGCTTACTATATTCTTGGAGTGGTTAATTTGTTTCGCCGTGGGTCTTTGGGTAATCAAAATGTATAACTGACGTAGTGGCCATCACCTCAGACACGCCAAGCGAGAAGCTCTCATCGTGCTGGATCTACAATCTACCTGCAATCAAGTTTTAACTTCCCCAGTACCTCTAAATAAGTATCGCAGCGTGGAACAAGTTTCTACCCTAAGCAAGAAGTGCGCTGTTACATTGGCAAAATGTTTTGTTAGCTTACGATGCTGAGTTCAACTCCTTCTAAGAGGATTTTTGTTTTCTAGTTCATTTTTTAAAAAAAGCCATACTGTAATTAGTGAGCGAGAGCATTGTTGGTTACAGGTTTCCAACAGGTCAATTACTAAGAGAAACTATGTGTATACTGATATATCAAGATTGTTGTTCCTCTTTTGATTGTTAGTTGCAACATTTCAGCTGTTGTATCCTCCAACCATCTTCCGATGTCTGTCATATTTGGTAACGTACATTGAGTTTCAAGTCAAATCTTTAATTCAAACCACTGAGATAAACTCATCTCCTTCCATTTGTCAGTGTTAGGGATATTTTCATATTAGTTTTACCTAAATTTGTGTTGCCTCTAGTTCGCTATTCTTCAACCAGAATATGTACAGATCCAGGGATTGAACTTACAGCCACTTAGTGAATTAATGTACTTATTTACTTGGTGTTTAATCAACTCCTATATTCACTGTACCATTGTGCCATAGATCAATTAAGTAACCTGCTTTAAACTTATTTGTTTATGATCTTAGGTTTTATGTTCTTTGTTAAATACAGGCTCTTATCTAGTGTTCGTCTCTCTGCTAGATCTACTGAGGAAGTTATCACAAACTTACATACCAATTCTTTCAACTTATGTACCAATTCTTTTATCTTTCAGTGTTGTTTTCTGTTGTCTTGACATGAGTTGCTGACTTTTGTTTTTCCCTCCTCAAAGGTTGAGCTCTGCCTTATTTTCTTAATCTTCTCATGGATTTTCAGCTTTATAATGTTTCTGTTGCCTTCTTTTTCATGGGCAGCTCACCTCACCTTCATATTTCTTGCCACAACTGCATGGGATGAAATACAAATTGTTGGTCATGATTTTTTTTTTTTTCTTCTGATTGGAGCTTTGCTCAAGAGAAATGTCCCCAAAGAGTAAACCAAAGTGTAAATCCCATTCTCAGTCTGTAACTTGCCAATATTTGGGTGTAAACCAAATAACTTTATTATTATTTAGTTAAATGTTTACTAAATTTATACATGGAATATAGTTGTAAGTACTATAAGTATTCAGGTACATAGTGTTAAGAAAAATTACGGGGGGAGGGTGAACCTCTAAATGTGGTGGTGGTTATTATTTGGATACTAGAAGCATTTATCATTATTAAGAGCGGTTAAGGTGACAAGTTAGCAAAATTGTTAGCATGTCGGACAAAATGCTGAGCATTTCATCTGTTTTTGTTCTCAGTTCAAATTCTACCATGGTCGACTTTGCCTTTCATCCTATCAAGGTTGATGAAACCACATACCAGTTAAGTACTGGGGTCGATGTAATCAAATAGCCCCCCTGCCCATCTCATCCCAAAAGTTTCAGACCTTAGTGCCTATAGGAGAAAAAACTCATTAAGGGTGGTGGATTAACAGAGATGTTAGCCAAATTTTATATATATATATATATATATATATATATACACACACACAGGGTGTCCACAAAGTCTGGGTACATGGAGTAAATAAAATCATAACATAAACAATTAAATATAAGAAATAATA
>NC_068999.1:43461906-43462355 GCF_001194135.2 Octopus bimaculoides
GTGTGTGTGTGTGTGTGTGTGTGTGTGGAGAGAGAGAGAATTTTAACTCTTTTTTTTGTTTTTTTTTTGTTTTTACTTGTGCTCTTCCACCCAGATTGATATATTCCACCCGTTCAACCACCCAAGAGTCCTTTCTGCCAACAAAATGTCTGACATGTTTTCTTTTTGTTTTCTCTCACATATTTTTTTTTACTTGGCTTCTCTGGTTTATCCTACCCCCCCCCCCGTCGCCATTCTAACTGCAGTGGCTTCTCTTTTTCCTTCTATTGTTATTAGACTACATTTGAGCGAGGGGTAGAAGGCAGGGGGGAGAGAGACTGAGAGAGATGATGGATGGTGATGCTGATGAGATGTGGTGTGGGAATATGGTGGCTAAGCAGATGAGTGTATGGCAGAGAAGAACCTTGTGAGTGTGTGTGTGTGTGTAGTGTAGTGTCGTGGTGATAGTG
>NC_068999.1:43462791-43472473 GCF_001194135.2 Octopus bimaculoides
AATGGATGAGGAGTGATTACGGGGGGGGGATGGGTAGGGGCATGTTTTTCCTTCTAGGGGGCAGCTCTCCATTTATTCAAGCCTGACAGATAGATGGTTAAATAGATAGAGAGGGAGAGATGTAGATGGAGAGGGAGAGAGATAGATGGAGAAGGAGTGATAGATATTTATTTATTTATATATATATATATATATATATATATATATATATGAGAGAGTGAGAGAAAGAGATGCACTGGTAGGCAGACAATTGGAAAAGATGGTTGAATAGACAGATAAATAAATGTCTGGATGCACAGTTGTTTGTGACAAAGCAGATCTATATAACAAATGACTCAGTTTTGGTTGCAGCCTTTATATTCTTGTGGTCTTGCTGGACTACAATTTTCAAGGGTTTTTATCAATTATTCTGACCCTGGTCCTCACAGTCTAGTCTGGGTCCTCACAGTCTGCTGCTTGTTTCATTGATCTCTGTTTATTGAAGTGGCTAAGTTCACCTTCAGTTAGTCCCCCCCACACACACACACACACCGCACCATTTAAAAATAGATAAATAAATAAATAAATAAGCATTTCTTTTCTTTTTAAGGAGTAAATTAATCAATTGTCCAGTTGAACATCCCCCCCCACCACCACTTGGCCCTTGAGCGCCTTTTCAGAATTACATTTTGTAGAAAATATTCCGATCAGGTCTCTCAGCTGGGAATGACTTTATTTTTTTGTCTTGGAGGCCTGAAAAGAATCATGATTTTGCTTTGTTTGACTGAGGCACACACACACACACACACACACACGCACATGTCAGCAGCATCGTCATTTAAATCTGCTTTCCATGCTGGCATGGGTTGGGCAGTTTGACAAGCTCCAACGCCAACCACTTTGCAGAGCATACTCTTCCTAACACCAACCACTTTATAGAGTGTAGTGAGTACTTTTTTGTGCCACGGGCACTAGTGATGTTGCTATATATACATATATATATATATATATTGACCGCTGACTGGACACTATTTAATTTTTTTTCTCCGTGTTTTTCTCCTTGTCTCCGTATTCTTTCTGTTGAAGAGCGTAGCTCAAAACGTTAAAGACTTTCCATATTCCCGAGCGTCATACTAATACATCCTTTTGTTGTTTACACCACCTGTCCTCATCTGTTGTTGTTTTTTTCGTACATTCTCCCATATATAGAGTTGAAATTTACAGAAAAACAAAAGACAAAGACAGGTGTATTAGTTTAATGCTTGGGAAGGTGAGAAAGTCTTTTACGTTTCGAGCCTATGCTCTTCAACAGAAAGGAACATGAGGAAATAAACAGAGAATGAATGGAGGCATAATGTCGCTGTCACTAGTGATCACTCCAAACCCTGTGATGTTAACTGGATGTTTGATTTTTATCACTCTCAGGACATGTCTTCAGTTTTAAGTAAAAAATATTTATCAACCCACATTTATGGAAGAAGACACTTGCCTCACTGTCAGGTTGAACCTACATCCATACCACGCAGTCAGGTTTGTGCATGTTGAAAAATAGTTCTAGCTTTCAGCATTTCTTCTCTTGAAAAAGTTCTCCGCATGTTTTTAATTAAGTTATCAATCACACTTAACTCATTAAAAGCAAACGAAACTTCGTACAACAAACATTCTAAAAAATAGGACATGAGAATGTGGATAAAATAAAGAAAGTTACAACAAAATAACTCTTTCTCTAGTCATATCCTATGTTATTTCACAATGGTTCTATTTCTTTTTACGTTACCCGTCCCCCCACTTCCAATATCCGCACCTACTCGCCCACACACTTTGCTTATTGCCATCCTCTAAGAAAAGAGGGGAAGATTATTTAAATCTGGCATTAGGTTTAGTATTTATACATTTTTTTTTGTATTAAAAATCTGTTTTTCATTCTACGTGTACGAAACGTTTCCTCCTTCACTTTGTGTTTATGCTCAGCCATGCATTTATTGTTTGGTGGGCAATTGTGCTACCAATTACACCAAAGAGGCTCTGCCAATTTCATTTGTCAAAAATTACTACTTGAATTTTTCTTCTTTTTCTTCTATCTCCAATTCTGTTTAACGTTCTACTTCTTAAACGATGCCATTACAATGCCATTCTTTCAGTGCTGTGTTAGTTTGGTAAAGTCTGGAGAATTGTTTGAGTTGGTATATGCCATCTTCTTCAGATTGAAGTTAAAGAATTCTGCTCTTTCTTGAAAAGATAATTGTGACTAGCTACACTTATATCTATGTGTTTATATTCAGATGTGCGTGTGTGTGTGTGTGAAAATAGTCATTGGTATTAACCCTTAAGCATTCCGATTACTTTCAAATGTAATGTTTAATCATCTGCATTAAAAAAAAAAATTAACCATACACAACTTTGTAAGTTGAGATTTTTATGATGTGATTGCTTATTTTAAAAATGATATTGTTGGATAGGTGTAAAAGGTTGGATCTGGCTGGTGTGAACATAAACCAGATAGACTATTTGGACCAGCTATAGCCATTTTAAACATTAAAAGGCTGAAGTATATGAAGAAACATTCAATATATTAGGTGCAAGGATGAGAAGGAGAAACCCAAATTTTGAGCTTTTCTGGCAACAACATGGCTTAATCCCACTGCATGGAACTTAGGCTAATTGTCTTGGGTTGACCATTATGAGTGGAATTTGGTAAATGGAATTTGTGTGGTAACATTTTGTGTATGCAAATATATCCCTTGTTCTTGCGATAGTTCTTTCCATGCCAGCATGGATTGCATGAAGATGTTATTGGGATATTCATTTTTTTACCACTGGATGCTCTTCCCAACATTAACTCTTACCTGTTTTTAAAGTAAGGGGTATCTTGTTCCACTCATCCTTGAAATTACAAAGCCAGGAGAAATGACAATGATGCCACTGCTTGTGGCCCAGCAATAAAGTACCATGTCATGGGACTGAACCTGAAATGATGTAGTTGGAAAGTAACACTCACACATGTGTGCGTGTGTGTGTGTGAATAGGCAGAAACATGCATAACTAAGTAGGTAGTTTTTTTTTCTGTTATTGTCAAAAGGTATAACATTTACCATAATATAAAAAATTTCTCTATAGAAAATGTCATAACATTTAGTGAGTGTTATGCAACCACTCATGAAACATGACTCACGCAACGAGGAAATAAAATATTAATATTAGACAAAGCAGAAAACTGGTGCAGCATAATATGAATACACCAGTTTGAGATCAATACTCAGATTGCAAATGATGGTTTTAATCAGGACTGTGGAGTCAGTCAGTGAAACTATACTGACTCTGACTCCAACTCACGATATCTTTATTCTTTAATATGAACCAGTTATAACCTATAGGCCTACTCAAAGTACAAGTGTATGCATATGCTTTATGGGGTATGTAGACCACTTGATTACATAAAGAGGAGTTGGAGTCGGAGGTGCCAATAGTAGAGGAGTCAGAGTCGAAGTTTTTGTTTCAACTCCACAGCCCTGGTTTTAAAACTGGTTTCAAATTTTGGCACAAGGCCAGCAATTTGGAGGGTGAGTGTATGTTGATTACATCGACCCCAGTGCTCAACTGGTACTTATTTTATCAATTCTAAAAGGATGGAAGGCAAAGTCTACCATGGCAGAACTTGATTGCAGAACAAAATGCCACTAAACATTTTGCCCAGCATGGTAACGGTTCTGCCAACTCTCACCGCCTTATTGATGGTTTTAATATTAATTAATTAATTAATTAATTAATTAATTAATTACAAATGTAGCTGGCCTTGTTTCAGACTTTGACACCAATAACAAATGTCACTTGAGTAAGGTGTCTTTCAGAAGATTTAGGAAATGAATAAATGGCAAATACAGAGAGTGAGGGAGAGAGAAAAGAAAAATGTGGAGAAAACGAGAAAGAAATATACTATAAGATATTGGATCCTATGATGACACACAAGTTTGATAAGAAGAACGCAGGATCTCCTGCACTCGTGTGTGTGTGTGGTTGTGTATAGATAAATGAATAGAAACTGAAAGAAGCCTGCCAGGTAATGTAGGTGTGTGTATATGTAAAGTTATTTAGTATTTATAAGACATTCGAGCGAGATCGTTGCCAGTACCACTGGACTGGCTCCTGTGCAGGTGGCACGTAAAATACACCATTTCGAGCGTGGCCATTGCCAGTACCCACCTGACTGGCCTTCGTGCCGGGTGGCACGTAAAAGCACCCACTACACTCTCTGAGTGGTTGGCGTTAGGAAGGGCATCCAGCTGTAGAAACTCTGCCAGATCAGATTGGAGCCTGGTGTAGCCATCTGGCTTACCAGTCCTCAGCCAAATCGTCCAACCCATGCTAGCATGGAAAGCGGACGTTAAACAATAATGATGGTTATAAACATGCACAGTTTGTTTATTAAACTATATGTAACATTTTTTAGGTTGATGGGGTGGGGGTGGGGGCTAAATATTCCTTGTCTTGGTTTTTCTTATATCACTCGATGTTCTTTTTTTCTTTTTATGGTTTTTGTCTTTTATCGTCATTCTTGAAGATAACTGTTACCAATGTGCATATGTGCATGTATGTATCACGTATGGCAGCATGCACACATTAGCACAATCAAACCTCCAGTGGCATCCACATGACATACTAATACCTTCAGACTCACACACATACATACGCACTATTTGTATTCTCGTTTGTGGTTCCATATTCCGTATTTGTGCGTGCGTGTGTGAATTTTTTTCTTTTGATATATCTATCCATTTTCCCCAAAATGTTGCTATCCCATTATTAACACATCACTATTTGTATATCTACCTCTGACATAGCAATGTGTTGCTATCTATTTTTTAATGCATTGGCTTTTTTCTTCGTTTTTTTTTTTTTCTTTTTGCTATGAAGTCATTGCTAAATCGTTGCTGACATGTTGCCATTTAGTTTTGATTTCATTGTCCAACATTACTTTGTGTCATCCTATTGTGTGTTGCTATTTAATTGTCAACACCTTTGGTTGCTGTCCACTTGACACTTGTCTATTAACCTGTTAGCAACACATTACTAATGCTGAGCCTACTGTCTTTGCTGAATGCTTATCTGTTATTCAAATTTTGATGTTTAGTTACCTCCATCTTTTTAGTTAACATGTTTAACTAATTTGGTTAAAACCTCATTGCTACCAACTCTTCAGATCAATCAGTCTTCATGTAATAACATAGTCAAGTTAATTACATTTTAATTGAGTTTGCCTCTTCATTACTAACAAGTTCCTGTTTAATTAGCAACATCTACATGAAGAGGGCACTCAGTTGTCTAGGTTCTATCAGCGATGTTATATAGAACATATCTTGTCTGGTCTATACTCTATTACCAAATTGGCTGCTTTGTTGCTAATGGGTTTCTGTTTAATTAGCAACATTTGGGGATTAATGGTGGGGGTGGCTGATGAATGTGAAGGCATTTGGTTGTTACACTTCTGTTGTCATAGATACTTCATGTAGCATTTTTATCTTTTTAAAATTCTTCTCCGAACATTTTCTTTGCTGTTAACATGTGGCTACTTCATTTTGATCATGATACTTCACTAGCAACATCACTGCCTCATAGCAACCACATATTGCTGTTGCAGTTGCTATATATATTTATTTGATAGATTGATTGTATTTTTGTTTGTTTATAAATATTTTGGTGAGGTTGTATATGTTTGCAATTTCTTAAAATGAATTTTCTTTTTGTTTTATACACACACACACACCACATCCATGAGAAATCAAAATTAAATGGGTACGCATGTATTTTTTATGTGTGTGTGTGTGTGTGTGTATGGGATGCTGTGTGCGTATTAGCATATTCTTGATTAGTTCATTCTGTAATTAGCAAAATTAACAAGATTCCTTAATATAGGAATTTCTTATATACATGTCCTCACCCATCTCTTTCTCTCTCTCTCTTACATATTTGTGCATTTCTCTGCCTCTCTCCCTTTCAAACTGTTGTTCTTTCTTTCTGTCTCCTCCTCTCTTTTTGCTCTCTTTCTCTCTCTCTCTCTCTCTCTCAAATGAAATAATGTTCCAACTCAAAGAATACATTTCTTATGTTTATCCTTTCTCTTCCAGTTGCTGGACACCCTCCCACTGTGCCGCGATTTTAAGTCTAGCCAGTGTAACAGGCCACAATGTAAGTTTGTGCATCTAATGGAGGGTAAGTTTGTTTTCACTCATCACTTTCTATTTATCCATCTACAACTCTATTCATCTTTCTCTCTACATTATTTTTGATAATACAGTTCTATATTTAAGAGATGAATTATGTACATTATTTACATTTGGTAGACGGAAACTGAAAGAAGCCCATCGTATATATGTATACATATGTGTGTGTTTGTCCTCCTAGCATTGCTTGACAACCGATGCTGGTGTGTTTATGTCCCTGTCACTTAGCGGTTTGGCAAAAAGAGACCGATAGAATAAGTACTAGGCTTACAAAGAATAAGTCCCGGGGTCGATTTGCTCGACTAAAGGCGGTGCTCCAGTATGGCTGCAGTCAAATGACTGAAACAAGTAAAAGAGTAAAAAGAGTATTTGACGAATATTTGTCCTCATTTTGTTTGTTAATTATTTTTGATGACAATTATCATTGCACACTATGGCACTTTGTCAGTTACAACAACAAGGGTTCCAGTTGCGTGTAACCCTTAATGTAGTTCTCGGGGAGATTCAGCATGACACAGTGTGTAACAAGGCTGGCCCCTTTGAAATACAGGTACCACAGAAACAGGAAGAAAGACTGAGAGAAAGTTTTGGTGAAAGAGTGCAGCAGGGTTCGCCACCATCCCCTGCCGGAGCCTCGTGGAGCTTTAGGTGTTTTCACTCAATAGACACTCACAGCGCCCAGTCTGGGAATCGAAACCGCGATCCTATGACTGCGAGTCTGCTGCCCTAACCACTGGGCCATTGCACCTCCTCTATAATTGCAGAAGACCAGAAATGTATGGGACAGGGAACCTTCAGTGGGATTTGAACTCAGAATGTAAGAACAAATAAAAATACTGCAACGCATTTTGTTCACTGCTCTTTTGTAAATTCCTCATAAACAATTGCAAAATTTAACTTGAATCTGGAGATGTTTCTGTTGAACTTAAAACATAAAGACAGACGAAATACCGCTAAGCATTTCGCCCGGCGTGCTAACATTTCTGCCAGCTCTGTTACTGCTGCTGTTCTGGCCTCATTCCTGCATCTCCGCCCATCTCATCTCCTTTCCTTGTCAATGCTCCTTTACCATGTGGTTTTAAGGCACCCTGCTGCTATTTCCCCACTGAGGCTTACATTTTAGTGCCACCAGACAGTCACTTTCTCAATCTTATCTGAGTTCCAGCCTCTGCATCTTATTTCGTCACTGACCTTGTTGATGCCCATTGTTGTCTCCACTGTGTCATTTTGGACTCTGTGCAGACCGATTAATCGGAAGTGTTCCAGCCATAACCATCCAGTCTTGATAGTTTCTAGAACTATATTATCGTCTTTTAGGATGACAGGATATGTTTTAGGGATAGATTTGACTGCTTTTTCCTCTCCAGCTTCTTCAACCATCTAGCAATTCTTTCTGCTGTTGCATGGATTTAGACTCTGTGCGAACACGTGATCAGTATTGCTCAACCTATAATAGCACACGTAGTTCTCAGTGACAGATGTCCAGCAGCATGATAACCGCCAAATCTCCTGTCAACATCATCATCATCGTTTAACGTCTGCTTTCCATGCTAGCATGGGTTGGACAATTTGACTGAGGACTGATGAAACCGGATGGCAACACCAGCCTCCAATCTGATTTGGCAGAGTTTCTACAGCTGGATGCCCTTCCTAACGCCAACCACTCAAAGAGTGTAGTGGGTGCTTTTACGTGTCACCCGCATGAAGGCCAGTCAGGCGGTACTGTCAACGATATATAGAAATCTCAGTGACTATTCAGGCACTGGTGTCACTATATATAAAAACTTACTTGGAAATATATGTGCGTGTGTGTACATATATATATACACACGCACGCACATTGTGTATGTGTGTGCGTATCAGACTCTTGGTTAATAACACTAATATTTTTGACATCTAAGCAAACTTTTGCAGTTAAAAGATCTTTTTTTAAATATTTACATCTTCATAGCATTTTTCTCTGATATCCAGTTGTGATGTCAACTCCCTTGTTTCTAGAAGTACACAAGATGCCTGAACAGGATTTGAACTTTTCACTTGTGTTTCTAAATTAACTGCAATAACACATATTTCCTTGGCCACAGACACACGTATCTCAATAATTATTTATGGTTAAGCTTAATCAATGATTATTTATATTTAAAAGTTTGTAGATAAAAAATAAAATACGATGAATTATTTTTTTGGCATTTGTCCATCTTCAAATACTTCTTAGCAACATCCAGCATATTAAGATCATCATCATTGTTTTCATGTCTGCTTTTCCATGCTGGCATGAGTTGGATGAGATTTGTTGCAATGTATCTAAAGGAAAATTTTTTAGGTTTTCTTGAAATACTATTGTGGATCTCCAATTTACTATTTTATTGCATTGACCCCACAATTCTTATATGGGCCCCAGCTGAGAACCACCAGTGTAAACTGAAAGAAGCCTGTTGTGCATACATGCATGTGTGTATGCATGAGCGCTTGTCTCTTTGCTTTGACAATGCATGACAGTTGTAAGTCAGAAGATCACACAAATAGTGAGTGTTCTTCATTTCCTGTGCACCACGACATGTCTGGTCATGAGGAAATATTACCTTACTTGGAAACAAGGTGAGGGTTAGCAACAGGAAGGTCATCTGGTTGTGGAAAACTTGCCGCAGTAAATTCCATCCATTCTAGGTGAGCATGGAAAAGCAGACATTAAAATGACAATGATGATGATGATAATTCTTCATCGTTTTTATTACCTTTATTATCATTAATTTTTTTTTTAATTTTTTTTTTTACAACTTTCAGATTATGTTGAAGTGACGGAGGGCAAGGTGACTGTGTGCCGTGATTCAGTTAAGGGGAAGTGCCGAAGACACCTGTGCAAATACTATCACATCCCTGTTATATTATCAGCCCTTGCTGCTCCCAACTTGACCACTTGAGAAGCAGCAGCAGCAGCAGCAGCAGCCGACCTACTACTACTACTACTACTACAGCAACTTTCTACTACTTCTATTACAACTACATCTGCAACCACTATTACAACTGCAACTACTACTACTACTACTACTACTACTACTACTACTACTACTATTCTTACTGTTATTACTTCAGTGGACAGTGTTGTTGTTGTTGTTGTCGTCTTTGTTTTATTGCATCACTACAAGATTATTATTATTATTATTATTATTATTACTATTATTATTTTTAGTGGGGAGCCTACACTGATCATTCTAGACTCTCTTACTTTCTCATTCTCTATCTATCTATCTATCTATCTATCTATCTAAGTATCTATCGATTTATCTATCTACATGTCTGTCTATGTGAAAGGGGGATTAAGAAAAGAAAAAAAAAAGAAAAAAAGAAATAGGCTCAATCAATGTAGCAGTACTAATAGCTGCAGTAGTAGCAGTAATAGAAGTTAGTAGTAGTAGTTGTAGTAGTAGTAGTAGTAGTAGTAGTAGTACTAATAATAATAGTCTTACATGACTGACTGGGTGGGG
>NC_068999.1:43472757-43477315 GCF_001194135.2 Octopus bimaculoides
TATATATATATATATATATGACCTCCAACACCCCAAACAAAACTTGAAAAAAAAAAACAGGAGAAAAAAATAAATATTAAAGCCCTGACATTTTTTTTCTTATTCAATCCACCATGATGATGATGATGATGATAATGATGGTGGTGGTAATGATGATGATGATGATGATGATTATGATGAAGGAGGTGTTGGTGATATTGATGATGATGATGATGATGGTAGTGCTGGTGGGTTGTATACTTATTTCTTATGCTATTTGAATTTATACACACAAACATACATACATGCACACCCCTGACTGTCAAGTTCAATTACTCTCTCTCTCTCTCTCCCACACACACATACACACACACGTGCATTTGCACACAAATAAGATATACAAAAGTGCACCCAGTTATGCACATGCACACAGGCCTGTAAAGATTTTTATGTTTGGTTGCGTGTTTGTGTGCAACGTACATATATATATATATATATATATATATATATATATATATATATATATCTACCTAAATATATGTATGTGTGTATAAATATATATTTATATACACATGTTCATCATACATACCCACACTTACACAAAGGCATGGGCACATGCATATATATATATTCACACATACACAATATCTATTTCCGTCTACGAAGGTTTGTTGTTGATGTTGTTGTTGTTGTTGTTGATGATGTTTGGGGGTTTAGTTGGTCAATGGTAGTGAGTTATTGGATAGTCGACTGGATTATAGTCTGTGGAGGGGGCAGTAGGTTTCGGTCACTTAGTGAAATGAATGGAATTGCATCAGAGCATTGTAGAATTGAAAGCTAGCCACTCATATATACATATATATATATATATATATATATATATATATATGTGTATAGACACACACACACACTCTTATATGTGTATATGCATAGTTAAAATTAGGTTTGTTTATTAAGAGAAAACGTGAATTTAGTAAAACTTAATCCTAACATCTGAAATCTGTAAATTTCTTGAACTTAAATAGTTATAAGTTCAAGTACATTTTTTTTTTTTTAAATAAAAGATTTAATTTTGTTCAAATTTAGGTTGCTTTAACTATTATCATTATTATTATTATTATTATTATTATTATTATTATAAGTAATTAGTTGTTGTTTCTCCTAATTCTGAGTTAAGATCCTGCAACTGTGGTCGATTTTTGCCTTTCATCCTTTCGGATTTGGCAAAATAGAGTACCTTGTCGTGATGAAGTTAAAAAGGTTTGTCCATAAACCCCTTCCAAATTTGAGGCTATTCATGGAACGCCAGAATCGTTAAAGCAATTGAAAATACCTTGTGCTATTTGTTTCTGGCTTCTTAAGTTCTTACTTAAAATCCTGCCAATGTCAACTTGGCCATGTGATCCTTCTCAAGGTCTCTTAAATGTCAGTCAAGTACTGGGCCTCCTCTTCTCATACCTCTGGCCCTTTGCTGTTCCTTCCAGCATCTTTTCCTTTCCATAATATCCAAACCAGAGTACAAACTTCTCTATTTTAATTTCTTCTCACTACACGCAAACACACACACACACACACACACCTCTTTCTCTCTCATGTCAAAATAGACATATACAGAAAGCAATTTAAACAACAATATCATATGCAAAAACATCCACACATATTAAACGACAAAACCCCCCCAAAAAATAAGGAACACATTAGCTGTAGATTTCCTTCCGATTAACTGACTAACTTAGAAGCTTAATTTTGACAAAATGTATCTTCACTGCCTCTCTCTCTCTCTCTCTCTCTCTCTCTGTGCATCTGTGTGTATATATATATATATATATATATATATATATATATATATATACACACATACATATGCACACCTACATTATGAAACACCCAACTTTATGAAACACTGCATGTGAAATAAAACCTTTTCATATGAATATGTATTTGGAAAAAAAAAATATTCCTTGTCCAAGTTCTAAGACAGCCATACATTTACACAGTTGTTTGCAAACATATGCACACACACACTCACACATACTCACATGTAACGCATGCTAAATTATCAAAGAGTCCATTTTTTTTTTCTGTTAAATAACTGTAAAACATGTGTATCACATTACAGCAAATTAAGCAAAAGAAAACTGGACAAAGACAACGGAAAGAAATAAGTTTGTTTTTAATTTATCAAATTTCAAACACAAAAATTCTTTAATAGAAAAATCTCTCCCCTCTCTCTCTCTCTGTCTCTCTCTCTCTCTCTCTCTCTCTCTCTCTCTACGTATTTATATATGAACATAAGTATATATTTTCTTGGGTTGATTGTGTATATTTGTTATAAAGTGCATTTTCTTTAAAGCTTAACCAGGTTTCTATTTCTTAAATTATGATATTTATGTTATTCCATTCATTGTTTAACACCAGTTGTAACTGATTACAATCATATGTGTGTATATATGTGAGTGTCCACAAGTGTGTGTCTCTGTGGAGGTTTTTTTTGTTAAATAGAGGGATGTAGGTTATAAATGAACAATTACAATGATGTCACTATGATTGTGTGAGTTTGTGGTTTGTATATTTGAGATGCATTCTTCACAATTCAGAATTCTGCTCTGTGTGTGTGTGTGTATGTGTGTGTGCAATTTTCAAACACATGATTATTTGGTTAGTGGCAGTAGGTCTAATGATTTCTAACTTAGGCACAGACCTACACACTTTTAGGGGAGAATATAGGCAATTCATTCTGACTGTTATAATAATAGATTATTTCCCCACAAAGGATCAAAAACAGGACAACACAAAAGAAAAGGGCACAACACTGAGGGTTTACATTAGAACTTGTAAAGCTAAATAGTGTAAATGGGAATGCCACAAAGAAATATACCCCAGTAATGGGGATAACTAGGGCCAATGAAGGAACCCTATAAATTGTAGATTAACCTGACCACCAGTTGTAGCAGATGTCTTTCATTATACATATAGTGAGTTATATATCATTGGAACACTGCTGAAGACTTCTTTTTGTCATGTCTTGTATGTACCTAGGGCTAGTGAGTTGGCTCACTGTCCAAGCTGTACTCTACCCCTAGGAATGAGTTTGTTAAGTCAACTTTACAAATATGTGAAACACTACTCAGTTACACAATGCTGCCACTACTTAAAGCAGTCTGTTTCTACCTTACTCTGTGGTAACTATTTTCTTACAAGTTTGGTCTGCGTGACAGTTCATGCAGCATTAAGTACCTTGCCCATTGGCATGGTGACCTGACCAAAGTGCAAACCAGTGATGTTTAAAGATCATAGCCCTATCATCTTCTTTATCAAGTCATGTATTGGTAGCTCTTATCTATGTATGTCTACACGCATACAAAACTACATACATGCATAATGTATGTACATCCTCCAAACCCAATTGATTTCATGATACAGTGAAGAATTCTAAAACGTTCTAGAAATTCTTCATTTTGAGTTTCTCAGAACGAACTTATGCTCACAATCACATGTACATATGACATACAAACGCACTTTACATAAAAAGGAATCAAAACACACACACACACACACGAGTATACAAAAATGAACATGCATTCATTACACAATTGTAAGCATATTGATACATATGTATACGGAGACACTGACTCACATATTTACCAATTCCCTAAGTCGTCTTGACTTAAACACTTTGACAGTAACCAGCTTCAATTCTGCAAAGAACTTAAATCTCCAGAGAAAACACACACACACACACACACATGTGTGTGTGGACATAAGAGTATGGATCCATAAAGTTACACATGCTCTTTCTTGCTTGATACAACCAACCACCAACATTGGTTCAGAAAACAAATCTGTTTTACCTTTAATTAGAATATTTGTCTGGAGAAACTGGTTAATTTGATTTTCAGGTCATGACACCAGTCCCCACCGTTGAAGTTGTTAGCTCAAAGTAGTATTTTTACCACTACACCTACCACCACCACCATCACAATAGTCTCTATTAGACTAACTTTCTTTTCTCCATAAATCCTTTAATCCCCCCCCTTCACTTCAGCCTCATCATCATCATCATCATATGTGATGAAAGTAAAATGATGGACTAGCAGAGCCAGTGGACTGAAGGACTTAATAAAATGCCTTAATGTATTTTATTTTTTCGTCTCTCTTCTCTGGTGGCCATTCTGCATGAGTTCAAATCATGGTTGGAATAAATTTGCTTTACAAATGTTCAGTGGTTGATTTTAAAGACTGTACCAAGTTACTCACTGGGTTGCCTCTAACCAACTGAACCAGTTTCAAACCTGTGGACTTGAGCCATTGTGAGCCATTGTGAGCAATGGAAACATAAGATGTACTTTTAAATGAGAAAATGTACTCACTCTTTGAAAAACTTGAAAGAAAAAAACAATTTAGTTGCTGTTTTTCTTCTTTTGTTTTACAATCTTTTTGTTGTTGTTGTTGTTGTCATTGTTGTTATTGTTCTGGCTCTTGTTCTTTATCTTGTGTATTCTGTAAAGTTACTATTTTAGCCATCCATGAATAAATAAATATATATATATATATATATATATATATATATATATATATA
>NC_068999.1:43477772-43479640 GCF_001194135.2 Octopus bimaculoides
AACAGCTGTGCACTAAAATTGTACAGATTTTACAAACCTACCAGTTTCTTTCCCTCCTTTATCCATGGAAATATATTGTTTTTTTTTAAATAATAAAAGACAAAAAAAACTAATTAAAAAAATGAAAGTAAATGAAGAGTATTCTTTTTTTTTTGTTTCCTTAATACATTTTTTCTTTATACCATTCTATCCCTTCTCACCCTTTTATCCTCTCTCTCTTCCTCCTCACCTTTGTTCTTTCTCCTCTCTCTCTCTCTCCCCCTCTCTATCTGTATATATGTATATATATATATATATATATACTATGTTCTGTTTTCTCTAGTTTTGAAATGTTTGTCATGTGAGGCACATATGGAAAAATCCCCATTTTTACTAAACTCTAAACTCATGCATAACTTGGAATTATATCACAAATAATGATATCTTCATTTATAATAATGATAAAACCCTTATATTCAAACTGCTAACTATATAATGATGATGATAATAATAATAATAATGATGATGGTGATAATAATGATAATAATGCTGATAATTATTATTGTTATTATTATTACCTTAAGACCATTTCTTTCAGATATTTACAGGAATTACACAGACATCCATATATATTCCTCCGTCCATCAATGTGACACACACTTGACATCCATTCTAAAATACACACATGCATAATTATGCATGTGTGTGTGTATATATATATGTACATACATGTAATATCTACATATGTATGCATATATATATATATATATATATATATATACACACACACGTGTGTATTTTCCTTCTATACATAATGAAAGTGTACACTTCTAAAACCAATTTATCAATGTTTAGATTACCTTGAATCAAGCTAAATATATATTTTTTCTTCTTTACTGCTCAACTTCTGGGTCTAAGTCCCAATCTCCATTCCACTACTCTAATGACATTGTTCTTTTAGCTCACTGTTGTATGTGTTTATATGTATGTATATGTATACATGTGTATGTATACATATACACGTGTTTGTGAGTGCATATATATATATATATATATATATATATATACTCGCATATTTATACACATGTGTGCATTGTGTATATTTGTATGTGTGTGTGTTTAGATATGCATGTATGTGTGTGTGTGTGTGTTAGAAAACCATTATTATTGCAGCATATATGTTAATGCCGCAATGAGTTTCTTCCAGCTGGGTCTGACTTTGCTGGTCATCTTTCTAGAAACTGTTATAAGTAGCTATCATACACTGGGGCTGGACTCTGCTCCTCGTCTTAAAATAGTTGGCCATATGCCAAATATGTTGCAAACATCATCATCATCATTATTATCATCATGAATAAGTTTCTGAACCAAATTAATCCTATAGTGATAATGATGAAGGCATTAATGCCACAGAATCTTATTCAACTAGCCTCCACCACCATGTCACCTTAAATTTGTAGCTCTATCGAGAAGTAATAAATGTAATTATCATCATCATCATCAACAATATCATCATAAGGATCATAGCATATGGTATATATCTGTGTGAAGGGCTAGTGAAGTGATAAGGGTGTTGGCTAACAACGGCACCCCTTTGCATGTCACACACCCACTAAGGGTTTCTGATATTGGCCATAAACGTATCCAGCTTTGTTCTCCCTCCTTGTTTCAACACTTGGCTGAGTGAGAAGAAAGAAATCACTTCCCTCTCCATTATTCATTGCTAATGCCCACCCTTGAGTGGTGGGTGGGAGGGTATTTACTCAACTTACTTACAAAAAAGACACATGAACGCCTCCACATCTTCTTTCCCTCTATGTACTTTTATTTCAGTAATAATTAATTCTGAAAATCACATACCTACCTTTTTTTTTTTTTTTTTTTTTTTT
>NC_068999.1:43480080-43481970 GCF_001194135.2 Octopus bimaculoides
AATAACAACAGCCACAACAACAAAAGCAAACAAAAAAAATGAAAAAAAAAGTGACACAATGAAACAAAGAAGAAAACAAGTCACAAAAATCTGTGTGTGTGTCTTATGTGTGTATATATATATATATATATATATATATTTCTATATACATATACACATATATGTGTGTCTGTATAAATGCATGGGTGTATAAATATATAAATATTCTCCTGGTGGTCTTTATTTCAGTTGTACTAAACAATTGTTTGGTGTTTAAAAAAAATATATTCATTCATCTTGGTTCAGAAACCATCCAAATTCTTCACAGAAACTTGATAAAAAGAATTAAAATACACACACACATGCATACACAAGAAAGAAGCCCACCTTGATACTGGAGTGATTTATGATTTATTATGATTTATTATTATTATTAATATTAAAGATGATGGATTGACAGAATTATTAGAATGCCGAAACGAAATGCTTTTCGGTATTTAGTTTCGACTCTTTAAGTCCTCTGTTCAAACCCCAGCAAGGCCAACTTTGCCTTTCAACTCTCCGGTGAGGGTCAATGAATTAAAGTACCAGTCAAGTACTGGGGTTGATTTAATCAACTAAACCCTTCTCCCCCCCACTCACAAGGCTCGCTCTTTGTGCCTGTATTAGAAATTTATATTATTATTAGTTTGTTTTGGTGGTGGTGGGGGGCAGTATATTTTTTTGTTGTTTCATTTTTTTAAACTGCATAAACCTTTAACAGGTCAAAGGTGTGTAAGAAGCATTTTTCCTTTTTTCTATACTTCATCTTCCTAATACATACATATGTATATTTTATATATGTGTGTATATGTATGTGTATGTATATATATATATATATATATAATCTATATATATGAATATATATATAATCTTGTACATACATGTGTGTGTTTGTGTATATATATATATATATAAATGCACATGTACTTTTTGTGTGTATATAAATGTAAATTTAAATGTTTGTATGCATCTATGTGTGTGTGTGTGTGTGTGTGTGTGTGTGTGTGTGTGTGTGCCTGCATGCATAGATATATATATATGCATGTGTGCATACATATACAAATGTATTTGGAGATATATATGCATGTGTGGTTAATGTGTTTGCATGTATGTTGGTGTATGTACGTATATGTATATATATGTATATATAAGCACACATGCATTCATAAACACACACACACTCTCATACACACATAAACATACATATTTATATGAATGTATAATTATGCATAAAAGAAATTGAAAAGTGTATTTGTTTTTTTGAAAAAAAAGTGGGGTTTTTTTTTTTTTTCTAAATAATTTTTAAGACTATTTTTTGTCTTTTTTTTTTCATTTTAGAAATTATGGGGGAATTCAAAATCATGGTTGGAAACTATTGGAAATTTCAGACAATGATGATATTTAATATTTTTTTGAATTTGACAAAGGACAAACCTTCCAATTTCAAAAAGTGAAAGGAAAAAAAAATAATTTCAAAAAAAAAGAAAAATTTCAAATAATTATAAAATTTAACCTAAAATCTTTGAAAAAAAAATTTGAAAACAAACAAAAAAAAATATGATATTAATAAAATTTTAAACGAGCCATTATAAGAAAAAAAATGATGGCATCGTCTGTGGTGTTAATCTTGTATTAGATAATAACTTCACCATATGATAGCATTTGTGATATTTTTACTCCACATCCAAACTGTAGTAGTTATTGTAGACAGTAGATTATATATATATATGTGTGTGTGTGTGTGTGTGTATATATATGTATATATAAAAATATATATATATACATATATATATATATATATATATATATATATGTTGTGGCCGGGCGTTATCTCTGCACCTTTCCAACCCCGTTTTTTTTTTCTATTTT
>NC_068999.1:43482540-43483592 GCF_001194135.2 Octopus bimaculoides
ATATATATATTTATTTGTGAGACATATTTGTAGTAAGATCCTCTGTGCCTAGTTGTGATAAAGACTTAAAAAAAAAACAGAATGCCCTATTCCCAAAACTGGTATGAAGTTATTCTTGTCTGACTGATTCTAGTTCATTCTTTCTATCCCAATTCAATTTTTTTTTTCATCACAATTACTCTTACACAAATTCTCTCTCTCACACTCACACACACACACACACACACACACACACACACACCTATCTGGGTGAACACTTTGGTACAAGTGTTGCAAATTCATACAATATACATGGCTAAGAATGTTTATACATCTAATCTGAGATGTATAACCTCCGATGTTTCGTAGGTTACTGCATACACACACTCTCTCTCTCACACACACACACACACACACACACACACACACAATCATATAACACACTTCCACCACAAGCACATTTTTGAATTCAAAAACAGTGTTATGTGTGTATATGTATATATACCCAACACACAAGAAACTCGCTCACATAACTCAAGGTTTACTGCTGTGGACTGCCATGTACCGATGGTTCTAGAACTATTTCGAACCATATTTTTATGTCCAGTTGTTTCCAATGGTGGTGGGGAGGGGGTAGTTCAGCATCATTAATCTGTGTCCTTAACATTCGGGTTGTCGTGTTTCAACCGCCCTTGCTGTTTGCGCTGCCGTCCTGTTCTGTTTTGAATAAGGCCCCACATTAAGCCGAAGGACTGCCGTGAAAAATAGGAGTGAGGCATTTTTTTTTTCTTTTCGCTCGCAGACATCATTTTTGTAAAAAAAAAAAGTACAAACAAAAAAACACAAAAAGCATGGAAAAAAAAAACCAAACGAAAAATATTGTAGTAGTTTTGTTGTTGATGTCTTAGTTATGAGAGTAAGAAAATCATTTTTGTGCATGTTTGTGTGGGAAGTTTTAAGTTTATAATGAGTAAAATGAGTGAAGTTTTATTATATGTAATCTTTATGTTTAGTCACACTTTACTCTCTTTCAGTCTGTGTATATATAGCACACATATAATTATATGTATATA
>NC_068999.1:43484429-43486333 GCF_001194135.2 Octopus bimaculoides
ATATATATATATATATATATATATATATATATATACACACACACACACACACACACACACGCACATACACAATGTCTGGAAATGAAGAGATGGTCATGGCTGAGATGCCTTTGATCTTAGGTGTGCTCAATCAGAGCTCACTGAAACAGTAACCAGACTTGTAGGATGTGATATGGAAAATATCTTACTTCCATTCTTAAAGTACACTTCACACCAGCCAATTATTATTAAAGTGGTGCATTGTATGCGCATACATATGCACTCACACGTGTGCCCTCGTTCATACATGCTAAACCCTTCTGCATTACCTGAATGGACTCCCATGGCTTTGTTTCATTGTCACAGAACAAAAGCCACACTAACAATACATTTAGAACATTACTTATTCAAAATAGCAAGTGGATGCTCTTACATCCTAATAATTTCCTGCCCTCCGCTACATAACGAAGGTGGTTACAACAACAACAACAAGCAAGCAATGTCCATAGTAACAGTAGTAATAGTAATGTATAGTAGTATTGTTTTCATGTGTTGATAAACTTCACAGCCCTTATCTCCAATGGGATTTTTGTTATCAAGACTTACATTATGTTGGTTTGCAATACATAAAACCAACAAATTCTCCGTCTTGCCCAGATGAATCGTCCAAATCTTAATCTTATTGTCGGGTTTGTGGTAAGAAAAATATATCCACTCACCCACCTCTTCATTTTCCTTTTTTCTTTCTCTTATTATTATTATTATCATTATTATTATTATTATATGTCAGTTTGTGTTATTCTATTTTCTTTTTGTATAAATATGAATTTGTGCATATGTATATATGTGTGTATGTATACTCGTATATATATACATAACTTGATTTATGATTCCAAACAGTTATTCTGTCCTTTCCTTAATTCTCATGCTTAACAATGTAAGTTAACTGGAATAATAGATAGAAGGAGAGAGAGATGGGCCATACATCGTCTAGTCTGGTTTTGAAACTGTTCTTTTTCATTTTCATCTTGCAATGACTTCCTAAATTAACACACTTGCCAGAAAACCTTCACTCTTGGCTGTGAACTGTGTTCGTTGTTTATTCCTCATTTTTCAAATAATTATCTACGTTTCAGTGTTTTGATTGCTATCTCAGTACTTTCAAATTTCTGTAAAGATACTCTATCCTCTTTCTCTCTCTCTCTCTCTGATAGTCTCTAATCACCATTTTCTCTTTTTTCTTGTGGATGACTTTGTATGTACTATCCACATTTCTAATGCCAATGAGACGGACATGGGCACCACAAGAACATCTCTATTCAGTTGCCCCTATGAAGTCTACAGGCATCATGCCCATATAAGGAAGCATTATTTTTTTGGAGAGAGGTGAATCTGTTTTAGCTCTCTTTTATCTTCTGTTGCTTTTCTTCATCTCTTTCTCGGTACTTGCTTTTTATCTGCCATTCTTTCTTGTTCCACTGTTTATGATCTTCGGTCTTGTTCCAAAACGATTCATGAAAACTTCTTCCTGTCTTTTCTTATACCATTATCCTACTCCAAATCACTACAAGTTAACATCATTCCTTCTTAATTAAAATGGAAAAAAAAAACAAAAAAAAAAACAAAACAAAAATAAAAGAGACTGGTGCTTGCTCACCCTCTTTTTATCTATTTTCTATTTTTGAAAATTTATTTTACCTATTGTCCAGACAACCTACAAAATAATTGTCATGCTAATTGTGGCGAGTGCCATAATGCAGAACAAGTGGTACCCTCCCAGAGAACCGAAACTGCGACCCGGTTTTGATTCTCGGTTGAAGTCATTTATTTCACTTTGCTTACACCGCTAATGTGACCATCTTCCCAATGGAAAGGTTATGGACGTCTTAACGTCTGATTTTCCCTTCTACTTAAAAGAAAAGGAA
>NC_068999.1:43487523-43489127 GCF_001194135.2 Octopus bimaculoides
TCTTTTTTTAACCTCTTCTTGCTTTTTTTCTGCCTGCATTGTGAAATGACTTTTTTTTTTTTGTCTCAATCCCCTTTTTTCCAAATAATGTCAGCTTTGTGCAACTGCTTATTTTAAGCCCTTAAAATGTAGTTTTCATCAATCTAAAAATATACTTTAAAAAGAAAAATGACAACAAAACAACAAAAAAATCACAATACACAACAACCCAAACTTGTTTAACCAGCCTTCATCTTGTTATTAATTTGCATTATTTTTTAGGGATTTAAGGGTTGGATTTAAGTGCTCAAATTATTTTTACCTATTTTCTCCAGAGAAAACCCTTTTAGTTTAAATATTAATAAGGTATCATCCTTCGTTTGTTTATTTATATTTTCTGCCTAAAATGAAAAAGTCTTCAGATTTGTTCAGCATTTCTCAGAGTAGGTTTATAAGTTCCTGTTGGGGATTTTTGGTTTATATTCTATTTATCATGGTGTTAAAAGCGTTCAGAGGGATTAGAGATATTCCAACTCCTCTTCGACCATTTCTTTTCATTTTTTGTTTCTTTTCTTTGAGGGAGTAGTTCTTTATTCTGTTAGTCTTAAATCAACCCCAAATCAACCTTGATTAAGTAAATGCTATGATCAAGGACATTCCATCTGTGACCATCCTATCAATCTAGAGGCATCTAAGACTGCATCTAATGTGTCCTTGTTGAAGATGGCAGGGTTTGATTTGAGGAAGATTTGGCTGAAATTTCTGTCAGTCAAGCAATCATGTAGATGCTCTCTCATTGGTTCATTCTTGAATTAGTAGAAGACCAGGCATAGTAAATTAATTTTGGTGGTGATTGATTAAAGAAACTACCTTGCAGGTTGGTCATCAACATTGATTTCTGTTGCACTTAAATTATGTAATGCATAAATTCTAGTGAAGCATTTAATTTGACTCCTACATGTGCTGTCATATATATATATGTAGATATATATATATATATGTATATCAATTGATCATCAGGGTCGATGACATCAGTTCATGTATATATTTATATGTGTGTGTGTATATATCTTTATATGCACATTCTCGCATAAAAAAAACACAATATACATGTATGTTTTGTGCTAGCATGTAAATGTGTATTTTTCCTTGTATATTCATGTGTAAAATTACATTGGGAATTACAGTAAGGTTAAGATCTATCATATTTTCTTTCAATTGTTTATTTTTAATGTTTGTTCATTTACTTTATTTCAGTTGTAGCTGTTGTTAGTAATTTATATACATATACATGTATATATATGTGTATATACATACACACATACACATGTATATTATACACACACCATTTGACTAGTTGATTTCTGTAGTTTCTTTTGTCATTATAATTGTTATGGTTATTATTATTATTAATATTAATATTAATATTAATTTTCCTATTGCGAGATCCAATCATTGACGTGCCACTCACACAAAAAATATGGAAAAAAAAAAATTTTTTTTTTTAAATTAAAAAAAATATTAACAATTTCTTCTTATTTGAAGTCAGGTAGTCTATTTGTTAAAAGATTGTTTTTCTTAACGTTTATCTTCCTTTCTTCTCCCAACCCCCTCACCATCCCATA
>NC_068999.1:43491725-43492796 GCF_001194135.2 Octopus bimaculoides
ATCCAATTCAACTAAATCCAAAATGTTGTGTAGTTAATACATCTAACTATATAAAAAGTGGTTTCACAGTTTTTAACTAATTCCTTCAAAATCATCTTCCTTCTGCTGTATGTTACATCTCTTAAAATTTCTGCAAATCACTATGTAGCAGTTCAGCAAATCGAGATTGATAACAATAGATACTAGACTGAAATATATATATATATATATATATATATATATATAGGAAGCAGATGATTAATATAGCTGACTCAAATCCATGAAGGTAGCACTGAGGCCTGATTATGGTTGTTACTGAAACCATTCAAAAGAATAAAGATTGATCTTCGGTAAAAAAGACATGAAACTAAAAGTAAGTTCAGTTAATTTCCAAAAATTGTCCTAGCATCAAACAACCGTTTCATTACTCTGACCATCTGTAATATTTATTGTATATTCACCCGTCAGCCTAATATACTGAATTTGAAACCACATTAAAAACTGTTACACAAAAAAGAAAAAAAGTTCCCACCGATTCAAAAACACATTATGTACTTATTATTATTATTATTATTATTATTATTATTATTATCAGTTATGATAGTCAGTTTGTGAGTCTTGTGGTTTTGGTTAATGATTTTACAAAGGCCTATTAGTAATAATAATGATAGTACTATTAACTACTAATAATTGATGTTAGAATAAAAAGACCTAAATAGTTTCAAAATCAACAATTTTCTTCCAACCCAATGTCGTTTTGGCATCAAACATAAAGAAACAGTTCAATACCTACCGATACATAAAGGGTGTAGTCTTTAATCAAAACATTTGAAGAATGCTCCTTTAATGCTAACAGTCAGCTACAATTCTTTGATTCGCCGCCTGCGATGCTTTATGCCCTCTCTTTCTCTCTCTATATATATATTTTTTTTTAAGTTTGTCCCCTTAAGAATTTGCCTATACCAGTTTCTGCACGAATTATTTTTTTTTTTTACTTAATTTTTTTTTTTAATTTATAATTTATTTATTTTTATATTTTTATTTATCAATTTCTCCTGTACCCCCACCCTCAGCCCCATCTCCGTCTTTTTC
>NC_068999.1:43493366-43501156 GCF_001194135.2 Octopus bimaculoides
CTTTTTTGTTTTTTTTTTTAAATACAAAAGAAAAAGTTAATCATTATCATTTTTTTTTTTGGTAATTATTATTATTACAGTGGAAACAAACAAACAAACAAACAAACAAAATAATGACAATGGACATTAGAGTTTAAGGAAAAAAAAAATATTTGCAAACAGATGAAAAAAAATAAATAAATAAACACATGGTCTTTTGTGATATATATATATACATATCTATATATATATATATACACACATATATACATATAATATATATCAAAATATATATATATATTATATTTTTTAAAATATTTTTGTTCGAAGCACTATATTTGAACAGAGAAACAAAAAAAAAAAACAAAAAAAAAAGCAGAAAAAAGTATCTGAGACAAGTTTTGTTATTAATTTGTAAATAGAATACTGGATTAATACATGAAACTAATCCTTCATATCCGTTCAGTTTTAAAGACAAAAAAAAAATGAAGCCCATAGGGAACATAAGTATACCTAATCATATCGCTGATTATTTACCACATCATTCATACCTTCTTGCTCTCTCTCTCTCTCATTTCTCTTGCTTACTATATATATATATATATATATATATATGACATATGATATATATATATATATATATATATATATATATATATATATATATATATATATATATATATATATATGACGTGTGATATATATATGAAATGTATATACATGTGGCAAACGTAAGCCTTCCCCACCTTCCCACCCCCTACCAATCTGACTACACCATATTTTATGATGAAGAGAAGATAGAAATCAAATAATGTTTTTTTTCTTTGATTACATATCTTTCTGGGTTTATTTACACGTATATGTATGTATACATTCATTTGTGTGTATATATATATATATATATATATTTGTACTATATGTATATATGTATGAATAATGCTCATGTGTCTATATACATATATATGTATATGCATACATTTATGTGTGTGTGTGTGTGTATATGCGCCATATACGCATAAATGTATACATGTGTATATATATGTTTGCATAGTGTATGTGTTTTATTATGTATGTATATTCATTTCAATATTTACTAAATTATTCCTACAAACCCGTTTTTATTTTTTTTCTGGCTCAGTCATAAAATTTCTTATTTTACTTTTCTCATTTTCTTTTTCCTTTTTGTTTTTGTCTTTCTTTTTTCATCTCTTTCAAAATTTGGTGTCGCCATAGGTTTCAGGATGAAAAATAACAAAATGAAAAGAGTTAAAAAGACTAAGGCCTTCATGTATATATATGTGTGTGTGTGTGTGTGGTTTAGGAGTTTGTTTCCTATGTGGTTTTGAGATCTATGACACGAATATGGTATATCTTGGGCAGCCAACTAGTCGTGCGTGAATTTTGTTGACAAACTGAAAGAAGCTACATACATACATACATTACATATATATACACATATACACACACCTACACGGCCATATACACACACACACACACACTGTAAAGTGGTTGGCATTACGAGGGGTATCCAGTCAAAAGAAGCCATGACAAAGCTGGCATTGGAGTTCGGTGCATCCCTGTGGTTTGCCAGGTCCTGTCAAATCGTCTGACCTATGCCAGCATGGAAAACATAAAATGTATATGGATATATATACATATATATATATATATATATATAACGTATTTGTGTGTCCATGCCTCTTTCTCTTGACATTGTGCGGTAGATTTAAACAAATGACTCCAGCACACAGCTGTTGTTACATTTCCGATCTTTCGTGGAAGCAGGTTCAGTCACTAAGAAATATTATTTAGCTTTGTATGAAGTGAGGTTTTGCAACAGGAAAAGCATGCAGCTGTAGAATCACAATCAGGTATATGTAGACACATACACATACACTCACACATATGTATATATACACACAAATACTAATATACACACACACACACACATATATATATATATATATATATATATATATATATATGTGTGTGTGGATACATATATGCCTACATATGTTTCATTACATGGCACTTTGAGCAAGTGTCTTTAACATTAAGTTGACTCAGGCCTTGCAAGTGAATTTGCTAGATGGAAACTGAAAGAAACCTATCATATTACCTCTCACTTGAGAAATGTGTTCTCTGGTTGTTTGCAGTATCCTTGCTGATAATGATTGTAGTCAACCAGGGAACCATGTCTAGGGTTTCTGACTCATCTTGACATATTGTACAATCTTTGTAAACAAAAAAAGAAAAACTCATTCCTGTGGTGTCTTGTTTCCAATTCTCTGTATAACCATTTCCAGGCTAGTTGTTGTTCATCCGTCTATAAGATTATTGCATTGTTTGGAAATGGGTGAGGTTTGGCATCTGGAGCAGCAACGTTCTTAGTAAACACTACCCCAACGTACCTTCTGATCTAATCAAGAATGAATAGAAAAGTAGAATGGACACGTGGTGATGATATATGCATGTTTGTTTACATCTGTGAATTGTTTCTTCAAAAGTGGTGATGAAGTTGGTGTCTATTGTCATCACATCATTCAGTCACTCTGTTTCTTCTTTGAAGCTGAGTAAAAGATCCTGTACTTGAAAAACATCTAACAGTTAACACTAGTAAGGGCCTTCAGCTGTAGAACTAAATCTCTGCAAATTCACCAAGCTGATGCTAACAGTGAAAAATGAATATGAGATGTATTATAAATCTTGTACAATAAATCACTAACTACCACCATCCATGTTTCAATGGCTACTTTTCCATGTTGGCATGGGACAGACAATACAATGAGCAGGTTTTCTACAACAATGCCCGCCTTGTTGCCAACTGTCACCAGTTAGTAGTTTTATATTTCCTGTAGTCTTTTGAGAATGAACAGCACAATGGTTGGACATGATTGCAAATGAATCATGCTACTTGTATGACAGTCTGGCTTATTGTGATGCCAAGGAAGAGACATGGATACATACTCACACATGGAAACTAGTCTTTGTTGATTACCAAATTCATTGGGAAGGCTATGGAAAATGACTCATGCTCCAAAGTGTCGCTAAGTGGGACTGAACCCAAACCAATCTGATTGGGAAAAACTTCTTGTCCATACAGCCAGATTTGCATGTATATTTTGAAATATTCATTTGTTTTTAAGACATGATATACACACACACACACACACACACACACATCCATTGTATGTATTACAGTATATAGAATGTCGTGTATAAAAATATGTACACATGCATATATGTGTATACATATATATATATGTATTACATAATATATTATGTAAATATATTATTGGGCATATTATATACATACAATGTACATGGGAAAAGCACCCAGCACTCTTTGTAAAGTGACTGGAAAGGCATCCAGCTGTAGAAACCAAACCAAAACTGAGGCAGAATAATTATATATTATTTACATATAAAATTTCATATATAGTTATATACAGTATACTCTTAAAATATAATTATTTATATTAAATAATATACATATGCTATATATAATATATATATGTCATAAGTAATATGTCTGTAATATATGTGTGTGTGTGTGTGCTCTATATCTGCCACATAATGATTCTCCAATCTTATCTATAACTACTTACAAAACACTACATTTCTGTAAAAAAAATATATTTTTATCATTTTCACTATACACTCTCAAGGAACCAAATAAGTCAAGAACCTTTCGTATTCTTGGTAAGTAAGGACAAAAATTCTACTGAAGACTAAAAATCTTTCAGTGCAGACATATTTACGACAACCAATCACAGAGCTTCCCATATAAGTTGCGTAGTTCAATGTGAACATGATTTGGACACTCTGAAGCAAGTTCATTGCTTTTCATGGTTACAGACTGCCTTAAAAAGTATAATTTGATGCCATTTGAGAATTCCCTAGCAAAATGTTTGTACTTGAACTATATAAATCAGAACAGCTTAAAATCTTAAAACATTACAATAGAAAATAAAATTGATAGTAATTATTTCTATATCGACTTTAGGGCTCAGATCTTCTGGGTTGGCTCTTGAGTTTGAGAAAAACAATTCTGCTTTTTCTTGCTGGAAAACCTCTACAAATTCTTTGTTTATAGAAATCAAATATTTGTGCTGTACATTAGCAGAGTCTCCCTGTCAAATTGACGTTGCTGGTATGGGAGCATGGTGTGTTACGCATCAGATATCAAAATGATCACAAATTAGAAAACAGCCATAAATAAAACATGCCATGAGAAACTAAAACCTACAATTAATTAACCTGTATAAACTTGTACAAATAATACAAATAGTTTAAGACAAAGTAAGAATGCAGATTTGGCTGTGGGGTTAAGATGTTTGCTACCCAGTCACATGGTTCTGGGTTCAGTCCCACCACATGGCACCTTGGGCATATTATAACCCAAGTTGATTAAATCCTTGTGAGTAGATTTGAAAGACGGCCATCATATATATATATATATATATAATAATACACGTGTGTGTGTGTGCATATGTGTGTATCACATGGTAGTTGTATGAGCAGTGTCCAGCATTTCTAATATTCTGCATAAATGTCTGGCAGTGGAGAAAACCTTGTTTAGAAACAGACGAGATTTGACAGCAGGAATGGTATCCAAACGTAGAAAATCTGTTCCAACTCCATCCAACCCATGCAAGAATACAAAAGTGAGCATTAAAATGTTAATGGTAACTAAAACATTATAAATGTATGTTAATTCACGAGGATAAGCCACTTGTGCTTTAAAATAAGGGATTAAATGGAAAGGACCATCTGAGTTAATTTTTCAACCATTTGGTACCTTCAAGCTTTCATAAGAAAAGAACTGTTCTTCAAACCGGTCCTAGCGAAGGGAAGTACAACACCAAAATAGGAAAAAAATATCATCGGAAGTGAAATAGAGAGAGAGAAAATCCAAATCTACATTCTTTAATTAGCTTCGATAAGCTGAGCATGCACCAAATATCAACGATAGTTTATTATCAATAAAGGCAGCAAGCAGGCAGAAACGTTAGTACGGCGAGCGAAATGCTAAGTGGTATTTCATCTGTCTTTATACGTTCTGAGTTCAAATCCCGCCAAGGTCGACTTTACCTTTGCATACTGGGCTCAATCTAATCGCCTGCTCCAAAATTTCGGGCCTTGTGCCTAGAATAGTTTATTATCAATCAATTTTCTACTTAGTTTCCAGCTTGAAATAACTCCAAACCTAAATATATCATTAAGCAAATCTCGTCTATAATTGAAATTGTTAAATTAATCTTTTTTGCATTATAACCTTGCTTAATAACGTATCTTTTAAGATTATTAGTGATTAATCTTTTAATTATATTTTTAAATATTACTACTAGCCAGGTAAACACTCTATACCTAGTCTAATATAACAGGTGTGCAGCTATCTGCATATGACATTGCAGTTGCACTGAAGCTAAAGTTGTTTGTCTATTGTACACATTAATCACCAGAGATTTATTACACATACTAACCATATCATGCAGATGAAAAACCCTTTTGATACAAACCTAATGCAGACTGTCTCTAGTTCTATGGTGCTGTTTAAGATTATCTAAATTAAAACCTATCAAAATCTGATGTTAATTCAATGTTCCAAACACCAGTTTAATAACAGTTTAATGGTTATGGTATTTGACTAATGATAATAAGGTTGCAAATTCAAAACCTAAAGGGATATTGTGATCTTGAGCAAGACACTTCATTTCATGTTGTTCCAGTCTACTCAGCTGTCAAAAATGAGTAAATCCTGTAATTCTAAATGGCCAGCTTTGTCACTCTGAAACTCCCCGAGAATTACGTTAAGGTTACACGTGTCTGTGGAGTGCTCAGCCACTTGCACGTTAATTTCAGGAGTAGGCTGTTCTGTTGATCAGATCAGCTGGAACACTGAAAGCGTGCCAGTTAATAAAGACAAAGTTATTTTACTAAATTCTTTACTATTTTCAAAATTTATTGAAACAAAGACAGTGTATTTGAACAGAAATATGGTTACACAAAAGATTAATCTTATTTACACCATTACCATTTGTTAGCTTCCAATCCCCTAGGCTAAATATTCCATAAAGTTTTTCCAAAAACCTGTAAGGGGGATGAATATATCCGTGAGTCTTCCTCACTCAGCAAGTTGCCTAATCAAACCTAAATTCTTCGATACATATACATGATATATGAAGTATGTAGGAAAATATTTCGAAGATCAAGGAGACCAGAAATTCAAAGAGGAATCTCTCTGTGTCAAAGAGAAAAACAAAGAAAACTGTTATATTTTATAGATTTGATGTTTTCGCAAAGAAGCTATGCTTTCACTAATTCAAAGCCTCTTCTATACAAATGAGCTATAGAATAAGAGAAAATACTTGGATAAAATATTAAATCTGTGTGGAGAAGAAAGAAGTTTGCTTTCAAATCACATGGTTTCAGTTCTGCATGGTACTTGAAGCAATTGTCTTGTAGTATGGCTGCAGGTGAACAGAAACATTGTAAATATAGGCTGTAAGCTGGCAGAAACGTTAGCACGCCGGGCGAAATACTTAGCGGTACTTCGTCTGCCGTTACGTTCTGAGTTCAAATTCCGCCGAGGTCGACTTTGCCTTTCATCCTTTTGGGCTCGATAAATTAAGTACCAGTTACGCACTGGGGTCGATGTAATCGACTTAATCCCTTTGTCTGTCCTTGTTTGTCCCCTCTATGTTTAGCCCCTTGTGGGCAATAAAGAAATAAGAAACATTGTAAATATATTTGGAAGACAATACTAAACGAAGCTTATTCGATAAATATTTAAGTGTGTGTGTGTGTGTGTAATAGGTATTGATAATGATGAAGATGCTGTCATCCCTCCAGGGATCTTCAGCTAAGTTTGCAACCTCAAAGATTAATGAAATAAAATGATTCTTTCTGGAAATACATGTTAGGACGAATGGCGAAAAAGATACCCAACTGTAAAACAATGGCTCGAAAATATGATTGCATTGAAGAATAGATGTAAACCTGAATGAAGCATATACATATATATATATATATGTGTGTGTGTGTGTGGAGGTGCAATGGCCCAGTGGTTAGGGCAGTGGACTTGCAGTCGTAGGATCGCGGTCTCAATTCCCAGAATGAAGACACCTAAAGCTCCACGAGGCTCCGGCAGGGTGTGGTGGCAAACCCTGCTGTACTCTTTCACCACAACTTTCTCTCGCTCTTTCTCCCTGTTTCTGTTGTACCTGCATTTCAAAAGGGTCAGCCTTGTCACACTCTGTGTCACGCTGAATCTCCCTGAGAACTACGTTAAAGGTACACGTGTCTGTGGAGTGCTCAGCCACGAGCTGGCTGTTCTGTTGACCGGATCAACTGGAACCCTCGTTGTCGTAACCAATGGAGTGCCACACACATACACACACACACACACACACACACACACACACACACACACACACACACACACACACACACACACACACACACACATATATATAATAAACTGATACATATATGTTGTATAACAAATGAATTATGCAAGCCAATAACATCTGTAGTGTGCTATAATACATATGTAATATCATGCACGTGTAATAAATATATATATATATATAATATATGTAATATACTATAAGTTGTATATATGTGTGTGTGTGTGTGTGCATGATATTTAAGATGTTTGTTCAATGAATTGGTAAAAAATTGTAAAGAGCATCCATACTGAATCATACCTGTGCGTACACCATGTATACATATACAAATGTATAGTGTGAATAAATATATATATATATATATATATATATACATATATATATATATATATCATATAT
>NC_068999.1:43501326-43503625 GCF_001194135.2 Octopus bimaculoides
TATATATATATATATATATCATATACATATTATATATATATATATATATATCATATACATATTATATATATATATATATATCATATACATATTATGCATATGTATATATATATATCATATGTATATATTATATATATATACATTATATATATGTGTATATATACATTATATATGTGTGTGTATATATATTTATATATATATATATGTGTGTATTAAGTATATATGCATATATATATATATATATATATATATATATACTGTATCTGTTTTATTTGTCTGTCTATCTATCTACATATGTATCTGTACGTATTTATGTGTGTATTCATAAATGTGTACATTTGTGTCTGTGTGTGTATATATATATATATGCGCATACATTTGCATGTATGCCTATGTACATATTTCTGTATATTGTGTACATATTATATATGTATAATTATATATTTTGATCACTATTTTTATGATAATTATTTAGTGTACTACATACTATGTGTTTATAACATATCTGTAGTATGCAGCGCCTACTATATACCAATATATACATATATTTAATATTATTGTGTAACTTCACCAGATGCAGTTTAGAATAGCATTTAGCTCTTTTCAGATATTTTTTACGGTTTGAACCTCAGAGACACCACATTATAATTTCATTTGATGTTTTTACAATTATTTTTTTATCCAATATATTCATTCTTTTTCTTTTTGTTTTACTCAATATAAAATTTCTTTTTAAAAAATAACTTTAAACTGATCCTCTTCTCTTTCTGTCTTTCCCTAATGAAATCCAACCATTTCTTCTCATGTGGTGAAGCAATTCTTTAGGTAGTCTTTTTGTTTTATATTTTAATTTGAATTTCTTGTACCTTTTCTTTATTTATTTCTACCCCCCCCCTTTCTCTGTGTCCCTTTCTCTCTCCTTTTTTATCTGCCCTTATTCAGTCTTGCTTTGTCTTTTGCTCTCATAAATTTTGTTGTTTAATTTTCTCAATTGCACATCTATCTATCTATCTATCTATCTACCAGTTATTGGTTACTTACGAATCTACTATTTTTATTTCATTGTCACCCTGTGTTTCTTTCCTTACTTCATAAAATGACAAAAAAAAAAGAAAAAAAATGCCACCACCACCACCCTCCCTACAACATCAAACAACACCCCCAAAATATGAATAAATTAAATGCAACTACTAACAAAAGACAACAAACTGCTAGCGAAAAAAAGTGTGAAAAACACAAATTTCTTGTAAAGAAAATCTTGTATCTTAAAGAAGGCCTCTTAAGACTAAAAGAAAAAAATATTTACCAATAGAAACTGTTGTATGTTAGTCTTTGTCTTTTTGTGTGTTTTTGATTTTTGTCTTTGAAGTATGGTGGAACACAAAAATAAGAATAACAATAATAACAATAAATATTATCATCATCAGTAATAATAATAATTAATAATATTAATTAAAATGAATGTTTCAACAATTTGAAAAATTTTTTCCGTTTTGACATACCTCGAGTTCCCATTTATTTATTTGTTCATATTTTAATCATGATCATTTGGAGGGGTGGGGTAGAGCTATATAGATTTTTATTTATAAAATCCAAACGAACAAATAACTACCAGCATTACCACGTCTTAAAACCCCTTTTCGCATGTCTTTCTGGTTTTTGTGTATTTCTCTCTATTCTTCTCTCTCTCTGTCTCATTCCCCTATCTCTCTGTCTCATTCCCCTATCTCTCTCCTTATCTCACTCCCATCCCTCTTTCTCCCTCTGTCTCTCTCTGTCTCTCTGTCTCTCTCTGTGTCTCTCTGTCTCTCTCTCTGTCTCTCTGTCTCTCTGTCTCTCTCTGTGTGTCTCTCTCTTTCTCTCTCTCTCTCTGTCTCTCTGTCTCTCTCTCTGTCTCATTTCCCTATCTCTCTCCTTATCTCACTCCCATCCCTCTCTCTCTCTCTGTCTCATTCCCTCTATCTCTCTAATTATCTCACTCCCATACCTCTCTCTCCTTCTCTGTCTGTCTGTCTCTCTCTCTCTCCACGTTATCTGTCACTTGATTTAACGCAACTCTTACGCAATAAATAAGAGTTGTTAGGACCGTTTTCTTTCTGTATCGTCACTTAAAAATTACCTGCCCCTCCCCTCAAAATTTTGAACACTAACTATACATATATCTAATCTCAGTAACCTTACTTGCATACTCACACAATACGCAAATACTCACACCACTACACACATACAAACACACTCACACAACAACAGCAACACACACACACACACACACACACACACACACACACACACACACACA
>NC_068999.1:43505431-43508230 GCF_001194135.2 Octopus bimaculoides
TGATATAATATATATATATATGTATTATGTGTTATACATATGTTATTATATGTGTATATATATATATATATGTATATATATATTATATATATACATATATATATATGTATATATATATATATATATGTATTATATATATATACATATATATATATATATGTGTGTGTGTGTATTATATATATACATATATATATGTGTGTGTATTATATATATACACACACATACACACACACACACACACACACACAACACATATATATATATATATGATGAAATCGTTACTTTTTGAAGATAGTATCCATGTATGGCAATAGCCAGTTGCTGTGAAGACTAAAACACACCTGCCATGATATGTGGAAATATATAATAATAATAATCCTATTGACCATTCCCTCCCTCAGATGTCATGATTTGAAGGCACAACTGACCAATAAAATAAAATTACAACAACTGAGGAAGTGAATTGACTATAAGATTACTATTACATATTTATCATACATTTTGGTACATGTTACATAACATTGTATGAACTACATAACACTGTATGAGATATGGAATAAATGATGTCGTCTGTTTAAGGAAACAATTGTAGTGTCAGTTTGACTTCTCCTTTCCTAATTTGAATTATTGCTTTTATTATTCACTCTGTGGGGCTTATATAAAGCCTACTGGATCTTATCTTGGGAGTGACATAGTGCTCCCTGCAATATCAGTCAAAATCTTACAGATCTCCTTTTGATTTTGGAAGGCTGTGCTAGCGAGGATCCTGCATGATGTGCTAACGGAGCAACAGCCAAGATTATAATTATCTGCTCAATCTATGTGTATGTGCGTGTGTGTGTGTGTGTGTGTGAGAGAAGAATCTTTGATTAGGGTTTTCTATTTTCATTCTTGTATGTGCATATGGCTGCACGGTTAAGATTCTTGCTTCACAGGCACAAGGGCCTAGGTTAGATTTCTCTTCATAACATCTTGGGCAAATGTCACTTTCTATAGACTTACATCAAACTATATACATTGTGAATGAAATTGCAGAGATAGAAACTGTGCAGAATCCTGTCAGGTGGGATGTATCTGCAGCTGAAAATGTATAGCCTTGTAACTCACTGAGTCACATTGATTCTGCCTGAGGATTACATTAAGGGTACACGTGTTAGGAATACTCAACCACTTAATTTAGGAGCGGGTAATTCAGTGGATCAAACAACTGAATCTTCAACCTTGAACAACAGGGATCTCCCATATTTTCATTCCATAATGTTGTAGAACACCTCCATTAACTTGTAAGTATTCACTAGAAGTATACATAATGTCATGTATATATTTACATATATATATATATATATATATATATATATATCCCATCTTGCAAAGTACTTGGTGACCCTGCCAGTGCAGGTGCTACATAAAAAGCATCCAGTTCACACAGTAAAGTGACATTTGGAAGGGCAACTGACTAATTTTATATGTGTGTGTGTTTGTATTATATGTAATTATTTTATTATGCAATGAATTTCGTCCACATATCCTTTTCTCCTCTCCCTTCTCCTTGTGTCCTATTCTTATAAGGAGTCTCCTATTCTTATAAGGAGTCTCCTTATCAGATACTCTTCTCTTTTGCTTCCCTCGTTGCAATGAAAAGAATGACTTATTTCATACAATGAAAATTATAGAAATACATTTATAGGCTTGTGTGTGTTCTGTTATCACATTCACTTGTGATTTTTTACTAAATAGACTGGCAATTGCACATTACATACATACATACATACATACATACATACATACATATATATATATATACTCTATTTGTGGGTTATCAAGGCTACTATTGGTTTCATACCCAGAGAAATTTCTCAGCAATTCTCAAACTTTCCACATGGAATGTTCATTCCTGTCTGCTTCTTGAAGGCATTTTTCTTCTCCAATATGGTAGGCTTCATCATTGCTGGGAAATTTCTCTCAACATGAAACCAATGGTAGCCTTGTTGACTCACAAATAAAAAACATTTCTCTATCAATGCGGTGTTGAGCTCTCGTTCTCACTGTTCAATATTAGTGTGTGCATTTGTGTGTGTGTGCGCGTGTGCGTGTGTGTGTATAAAAATTAATAAATATCAGGAGACCAGACATTTACACATCCAAGTTTTATTATATAGTTAGTCACATCTTTCTTTGTTACGACCTATGTATGTTTCTGCTGCGAGCTGATGCACACTGTAAATTGTGCATCTTGGTGCTAATTACCAGTCCTGCTTTATCAGGGTCAAATTTAACTGTTGGATGGATATCACCTGAATATAGTATAAATTCAACCAAAATTATTCTTTTGTGTGGTATTAGCACGACTAAAAATAGTCGTATATCTCTTGAACTTTTAGAGGTCTATCTATCTATCTATCTATCTATAGATAGATAGATAGATGGATATGTGTGTGTGAGTGTTTGTATGTAAACACACAAAAAGTGAGATTTTTAATTTATCTGATAAAGTTTCCCATCCAAAAGCTCAGAGTAGTGAGTTCCACTGAATTTTATAACTTTAGATATACATATAGTCTCTTCATTAATTTAGTAGAGTACTCTAAATTTTATTAGTAATAGTCTTATAGAAATATAGAAACCATGTATATATATATATATATGTGTGTGTGTGTGTGTGTTTATACAAATGGTATACTGGTACATGTGTGGATATCTTTATATATATATATATATATATGTATATATATATATATGTATATATATAGGTCTGTATATAGGTATATATATATATATATATATATATATATAGATATG
>NC_068999.1:43508240-43509457 GCF_001194135.2 Octopus bimaculoides
GCTTCGTCCAAAGATTGGTCCAGGCCATGTCTAACTTAATAGCACCACCTGATATATATATATATATATATATATATAAAGGTTTGTTGGTGCAAACAGGAAAAATAGAACTAAAACAATGAGTATACATAGTTTTTTAATGATAATTTAGCAGAAGTAATCAGTTGACTCAATGCTTGATAGTTTTGTGTGTTGGCATTTATTAAAGTAGCCGTAGGTCAATGACTTCTGAGTTTAACTCTATAAGCTCATAGACCTTCAGCCTGTGAGAACTTTGTTTAGTGCCAATGTCACAAAAGTCTTGGATCTTGAGTCACTCTGTAACTTTTGCTATATATAAAAAGAAACAAAGATAGAGAGAGAGAGAGAAAGAGCCTGATTCCATCATTCTTCAGTGTTGGTCTCACCTTGAATATTACTATTTGCTGTGGTTTCCCTCTACAAGACAAGACATCATGAGAACCTGATTCCCCAGCATTCAGATTATTTTGTCAAATCAAATCATTGTTTCTTCATATAGTTTTGAATTATTAATGCATTATCTTGTGGCTTCAAGATTTTGACGATTGATTGTTTATTTTTAGAATGACATTTATAAGGTCGGTGCAAGAGGCCAGATTTGACCAGTTTAAACATAAAACATGTAGAATATTTCGGCTGAATATGGCCAGTTCAAATGTTTAAGAGTTAATCAACTCAGATGATCATTGATCTGATTTCAAAGATCTTGAATTCTATTCTCTCCAAATCCAGCAGGTGCATTATACTATTTTTACAATTTGGAAGTATTGATCAAATGATGGTGGTATCAAATTATCAAATCACCCGAGACTAGGTCCTTACACTATACACCCTTTTAAGAATTGAACTCACAGCACATAATATTGCAACGTGCATTTACTTTAAGCAGTCCTAATTTACTCAAAATTATCCTGCGAGAAATCAAAGAAAATATTTCATACATTTAAATGGTACCTAGACAAATTCCTGAAAATTCCAGACAAGCCAACCAAACCCCAAGATATATTTTGGCCAACAACAACTCCATTCTAGAGCAGGATACAGTGTCATAAAATATGATTTAAAAAACATCTCCAAATGGTGTTATGCTATAAAGTTAGATATAAGATGGAACCAAAATAGCAAAGAAACTATGTAAGTTATGTACATGCGTATGCATATATATATAAACACACACACACACACACACATATATA
>NC_068999.1:43509467-43509972 GCF_001194135.2 Octopus bimaculoides
ACACACATATATATATATATATATATATATATATATATTTAGAATAAGTGTCAGGCTTTAATATAAGTACTGGGGGCAATTCATTCGACTAAAAATTTAAGGCGGTGCCCCAGCATGGCCACAGTCCAATGACTGAAAGAGGTAAAAGATATGTATATATACACACACATATCAGGACACGTTTTCAAACCTTTAGGAGAAGATTGCTAACGATGGCATTCAAAGATGGAATGGTCAGATGGAAAAAGAGTGAGAAGAGATGGAATAAGAATACGTCACCCTGAGAGAGCATATTCTTTAAGTCTCAATGACGGGTTCCTCCAAATGTATCCTTAAAACCCTTTACTGTTTAATTAAACATTAACTTCCAGTTATAAATACACATGCACACAATGTACAGTTCTATATAAACACCACATAAATTTCTCTCTGTCTATCTATCTATCTTTCTATCTATCTACCCATATTTATATATATATATATATATATATATATATATATATAT
>NC_068999.1:43510870-43512667 GCF_001194135.2 Octopus bimaculoides
ATACATATATATGTATATATATGTGTGTATATGTATGTATGTATGTATATATTTTTACATAAATTTATATATATATGAGTGTGTGTGTGTATATATATATATATATACATAAATTTATATATATATATATGTATGTATGCATGTAATGTATGTATGTATATGGCTACCTCTGATGAGCACAGGGTTATATAATCGGACTGTTGAACCCCCTAGTGTGAAACCGATTGATGAGATCAGCTATAATGGATATATTACGCTGTAAACTTCAATTAATATACAGATATGTTTGTATGTTTGTATTCATGTCTGTATGTCTGTATGTATATGCATACTCACACCATATTTCTGGAAGTTCTCCTCAGTATTTGCACAAAATCATTCAGGGAAGGAAACAGCAGCACACACACTCATTCCTATTCCTTTAATAGTGTTCGTTTACTTCCACCCTTTCTCTAATTCAGCATCTCCCTTTATTTCTGACCTCTAAAATATATTATTATGTTACTGTCTTCTACCATCATTGGGGAGGAATGCTATGCGAGAGGTAAGATTCCTTTGTGAATTGAATTTCTGTAATTATTGGTTCCAGTTCTTCATTGATGGTTTCACCATTTTGTTTCCTTTCTAAACTTAATCTCTCTCAGCTATATTTAACAACCTCTGGCAATTGTGAGGAAAATGCATGAACATCACTTATTCCAAAATACCCTCAAACTATTTTTCTCTTTAATGTAAAAATAAAACATGTAAATCTTCAGTCTTCTCTGTTTGTCACACTCCAAGTTCCTCTCTCTCTCTCCCTCTCTTTCTCTATTCTTGTCTCTTTACAATGATGGCTAACAACAAAAAAAAAAATCAGTAAAATACAAAATGAAAACAAAACAAACAAAATTTAAATAAATCAGGAATAAATTACATCTTTAATTTTACTTTGTGTATATTTTTTGTAAAAAAAAAAAAAAAAAAAAACCCCAGAAAATTTCAATATGTCTGCCTTATTTTCTGCTATTCTTCCATTTTTTTTTTTCTCCAATTTTATTTTGACATTTGTTTTTTCTATCTACTTTTCTTCCTGTCTCTTGTTTATTAAACCTATCTTATTAATATTAATATTAATATTAATATTATTAAGGCGGCAAGCTAGCAGAATTGTTAGCGCACTGGAGAGTATGCTTACTAGCACTCCACCCATCTTGATGTTCAGAGTTCAGAGTCCAAATGCCGCAGAGGTTCACTTTGTCTTTCATCCTTTTAGGATCAATGTAATAAGTACCATGGGGTCAATGTAATTAACTAACCCCCTTCCCACAAAATTTCAGATTATGTGTCTATAATAGAAAAGATTATTATTATTATTTTTAAGGTGGTGAACTGGCAGAGTTACTCGCGGGCCGTGCAAAATGCTTAACATCACTTCGTTTGCCTTTATTGTTCTGAGTTTCAGTTCCAAGGTCGACTTTGCCTTTCATCCTTTTGGGGTCGATAAAATAACTATTATTATTATTATTATTTTTATTTTTATTATTATTATTATTATTATTATTATTATTGTTATTATTATTAATATAAGGTGGGGGTGAGCTGGCAGAATCATTAGCATGCCAGACGAAATGCTTAGCGGTATTTTGCCTGTCGCTACACTCTGAGTTCAAATTCCGCCAAGGTCGACTTTACCTTTCATTCTTTCGGGGTCGATAAATTAAGTACCAGTTGAGTACTCGAGTCGATGTAATCGTATCATCACCTCCTCCAAATTTCAGGCCTTGTGACTATAAGAGAAAGGATTATTATTATTAT
>NC_068999.1:43513209-43514341 GCF_001194135.2 Octopus bimaculoides
CCCCTCCTCCTCCCCCTCCTCCCTCTCCTCCCATATCTGTGTCTGTTTATGATCGGATGGAGTCATTATTGGATGTTCCACCACCGCCGCCGCTGTCACTACCACCTGGTGTCGGGTGCCACCAAGTAGGAATTATTAAGACGAATGACATAATTCTAAAAGGGTGTCCTTCGAAAGATCTCTGGGGTAACGTTACTCGACGGGCTTCGTAGCTCGGAGACCAGAAAGTCTCGCTAGGTCGAGGTTTTACTTCTCTGCATCCAGAGATAACGGCTCCAGTTCTACGGACGTATGATGAAAATGTCACAAACAGAGAATCACATGATGGATCCTCCAAGTCGAGCCAACCAGCAGAAGACTCCAGGAAAGACCAAGAACCAGTTGGTTGGATAATATTCATAAGTCTCACGGTGGTGAGCTAACAGAATCCTTGGCACGCCGGGTGGAAAACTTAGCGACATTTCGCTCGTCTTTATGTTCTGAGTTCAAATTCCACCGAGGTCGACTTTGTCTTTTATCCCTTCGGGGTCGATAAAATAGGTACCAGCTGAACATTGGGGTCAATGTAATCAACTTATTCCCTGCCTCGAAATTGTTGGCCCTCTGCCAAAATTCGAAACCAATGCACAGTTTCACCTAGTGACGCTGGGGAATCCAGCCGGAAAGTATAAAGATAGTGGCTACTGTTAGGACCCCATAGAAGAGGTTTCTGAACACTCTTCCCCCACCCACGACCCTTATAGGATTAGTCGGCAGAGAAAATGGATGGATGGGTTTGCAAGATTCGAACTATTGATGTACAGCTCTGGATACGCCATTTCCAGTTGAAAATGAGACATTCAATGATGGTTTATGATCGTAACGGTGCAGTTTGGAGACGTGGACACGTTGTACTCTGTTCTCTGTTATTTGTCTGCTGCCCGATGTGGTTTTTTCTGTATCTCAAAAGATCCAGAGGTGGTGGTCAGAACGTGACAGCTTCTTTAAGAGATGTTTATCCCAGCACTGGGTTTGGCGCTAATGACGCTATTGATGGTCGCTGTTGACTAAAACGTCGTGTTCGAACAGACACGAGCGCGCGCACTCTCCCTCTCTCTCTCTCTCTCTCTCTCTCTCTCTCTCACACACACAC
>NC_068999.1:43514984-43516909 GCF_001194135.2 Octopus bimaculoides
TTTCATCCTTTCGGGGTCGATTAAATAAGTACCAGTTACGCACTGGGGTCGGTATAATAAACTTAATCCGTTTGTCTGTCCTTGTTTGTCCCCTCTGTGTGTAGCACCTTGTGGGTAGTAAAGAAATAACACACTAATTAAGTACGTGTGTTGCATGTGTGTGTGTGTGTGTGTGTGTGTGTGTGTGTGTGTGATTGAATATTCAATCGGAGCAACTCCGTCAAAAAACAAATTAAGGGTTCGAAAAACAAGTGAAAATCATATGAATATTACCCTTTCTACCTTTTACTTCCGTGTTTATACCCTCTCTCTCTCTCTCCTTCTCTCTCTCCCACCTCTTCTCTGTGATGTCTTCTCTCTCTGACGTCTTCTCTCTCTGACGTCTTCTCTCTCTCTCTCTCTAATTATATACAAATAATATATGTATATACACGCACACATATGTATGTACATATCTATCTATCTATATGCATGCATGTATGTATGTATGTATGCATGTATGTATACACACACACACACACATACACACATATATACACTCTTTCCTCTCCCCAAAGTTTGTGGTTTTGTCACACGTGTCACAATTGATTGGCCGAATGGATAGAACGATTGATGAAATGCCTTCGTAGTATTGGGTTCGAATCTAATCCCAAGTGTCAAGTTTGTTTTTCATCATTCTGGGTCTTTTCTCGAAATGTAATAAGTACTTGGATGAATATCGTGGACATCTTGGTAACCCCCACCACTACCCCCAGCAAACTCCCAGTCGTGGCCTTGTGCTTATGTTATGAATTGTTATTATTATTATTATTATTATTATTATTATTATTTTTGGTTATGTTCTGAATTCAAAATTTAATTTCTATCCCTCCTGGGGTTAATAAAATAAATGCGAGTCATCTATTCGTGAGAGTCAATCTAGTCGACTCGAAGCATCCACACCCAAAAGAGTCAAGCTGTGCCTATGTATTAATCATGATTGTTGTTTATTTCGTTAAGTTCTAGATTCGAATCTCATTGGAATTGTCTTTGCATTTCACCCTTCTTGGGGATCGTACATATTTGTCTAACCCCTCCCCTCAAAATTGCTGGACTTGTGTGCTTGTATCAGAAACCATTATTTAGACGGCTTGTAAAGGCAGCCGTTCTGGCAGAATCGTTAACATGCCGGGTAAAATGCTTAGCGACATTTCATCCGTCTTTACGTTCTGAGTTCAAATTCCGCTGAGGTCGTCTTTACCTTTTATCCTTTCGGGGTCGATAAATTAAGTACCAGTGAAACACTGGAGTCGATGTAATCAACTAGTCCCCAACCCACCAAATTTCAGGCCTTGTGCTTTTAATAGAAAGGATTATTATCATTATTAATTTCGTAAAAGGGTGTTGAATAACAAGAACCGGAGGACACCGGTTTCAATATATATAGTAATGAATTTAGGAAATCCATCCGGAAGCTGTGTTTGACCGTCACACCTACCTATATACTGGATTCAATGACTACCGTCACACACACACACACACACACACAATTTACACGTATAGTCCCCATAAAAATGTGGGTCTTAAAGTGCCTAGTCAAAGCAAATTATTGTCATTTCTCGCAGTCAAGAGAGTGTAGTCTCAAGTAGAGTCCGTTATTTAGCTTCGGTTGCTAGTGATGGCAGTTGCAATTTAATTTACACCGTTGGTTTCACTGACAAAAATATGAGTTTCACACACACACACACACACACACACACACACACAAAGTGTCTCGTTCCTTTATCTTCTGGAAATCTGTGACATTGTGCCTAAAGAAACCATTCCGTTTTTTTTTTGCTCGTTTGTTTGTTTGTTTGTTTGTTTTATTATTATCATTATTATCCGAGAGTAAAAACGGTGAGAGAGTGGAAACGACCGAGAGACGGACAACGTAGAGGCCTTAA
>NC_068999.1:43516975-43521370 GCF_001194135.2 Octopus bimaculoides
GGGGAGGGCGGGGCGAGAATAATAACAGCAACAACAATAATAATAATAATAATAATACAGAAATGCATAAATGCCACAACATCACATTTATTTCTTCTTTTCAAAATATAGGACTCGTACTTAGACAAAATATACCAATACCGAAAATATTAACTTAAGAAGTTAGGAATTACTGTGAGGAAATGGCCGAGGGCAGCAAAGTAACAAACGAAACGCAGCATTCATTTACATTGATTCACATTCCTCCGGGTTCGAAATACACCGAATTATTTTACCTTTCTCTCCCACCGAGGTTTGTTAAAAATAAATAATTCTAATGCTTTGAAAGTGCGACAGAAAAAAAAAGATCTCAAACACCCATATTTTGTACGCAAACGCTCGGGAATTAGGATCGCAAGAGAACTCCCAATAATTTGTGGGCGTGCGGGGGGAGGGGTACTTCGGGCATCCAGCAAAACTTCATCATCAATGAACATCACAAGGTCCTGTTTTTACATTAGCTAACTATATTCAGTTCTCCGTACCTAGACGAAAGGAAAGACACGAAAGAGAAATCAGTGTCTCAATAATTAGCAGGTAATTATGAGCAAGCGATCGACTCCCAGTAAGTCAGCAACCATTAATGTCTGGACATTATTGATTCGAGTCCTAGGCGTATAAGTGAGCGAGGTCACAGCACTGAACGGGATGCCAGTCTGTAGCAAGACCACTCACAGCTGAGTGGACTGGTACGTCTTCAAGAGTTTTGCTCATGAACACTAACGCACCACCCGATGAGGAATCGAAACCGCGATCTTGAGGACAACACCCTATCCACAAGACCACGCACTTTCGCTCCTAGTATACTAGTTGGGACTTTGCCCCGAACTTGCTGGCCTTGTGCCAAAATTTGAAGAAAACAGCAGTGCATACTGTTAGTGCGGATGGTGGTGGTGATGCTGGGGTAAACTCTCGGCTTGTAGACACCGCGCTGCGGTTTCAATTCCCGCCTGGCCCATATCATTTTTATTTCACATAGGCCTTAGAGAAAGATAAACATGGATGTCACCCCTCTATTTTCCTTCTCAGAATACAGGAGGAACTTGGTGCTTAATTCAATGAGACCAATATTATGATGCCTTCATGAAAGTGGATGTTTGAAATATACATTCCTGCTCCCCCTATTCTACTTTTCCTCTTCCTTCTCTTCCTCCTCCTCTCTTCCTCTTCTCCTCCAATTCTTCCCTCCTTCTCCTTCTCAGCACCTTCTCCCCTCCTCTCTTCTTCTCCAGCTCTCCTCTTCTCTTCTTCCTATCCTCCTCCTCTTCTTTGCACCAAACGAACTACTCCAAAAAAAACTATCCCTGAGGTTGGGATTTCCCTGACTTGCCTTGGCTCGCCATCTTGCTCAGTCCTGGGAAGTTCTCAGTCTGTGATTGTCTAGGCTGGTTGCTCATCCACTCACTACTTAACAGGTCACTGCCGATGTCTCACACACCAGAATTTGTCCAGAGATAATAGCAAACAGATGAAATATCATCAAACGATATCACAACATGAATGCCTTAAAATATTTTAATTTCGATGAGCTAATGTATGCGTCCAGTTCCGTCAACGACCACACTTAATTTATTTTCCCTCTAAGACAGTAGTCAATAAAATGAGAATCATCATGTACCAGTAATATACTGTGGTTGATTCAATTGACTGTGAATTCTCGTCTATAACAGTCAAACCTTGTGTGCATAATATAATAAAATATGACGGTGTAAAACATTTCTACAAAAACGGTATCTTTTATCTATTACTTATTTCAGCCATTGGACTGTGGCCATGCTGGGGCACCGACTTGAAGGGTTTTAGTCGAACAAATTGACCCCAGTACTAATGTAGTTTGGTCTTTATTCTATCGGTGTATTTTTTAACCAACTTTTAAGTTACGGGGGCGTAAACAAACCGGCACCAGTTGTCAAGTGGAGGAGGGTGTTGACAAACTGACATAATGATTCTATCTGTCTGTCTGTCTCTCTCTCTCTTTCTCTCTCTCTCTCTCTCTCTCTCTCTCTCTTTCTCTCTCTCTCTCTCTCTGATTCACACATATATGAGCGTATATGACGGTCTTCCAGACAGTTTCCGTCTACCAAACTTACTCAGAAGGCATTGGTCAATCTGAGGCTATAATGGAAAACCCTTGCCCAAGGTGTCACGCAGCGGAACCGAACCCGAATCCATGTGGTCGTAAAGCGAGGTTCTTAGCCACGCCGCCATACCTAGAGCAGCGGACGATTATTAAGTTGTTACGATCCCTGTATCCAGAGCTATTTTTTACCTTTACCTCCACCCCATCTCTTTCGTGTCTACATTTGATTAAATCAGTATCGTTCGAAGATCAATTCACATCTATTCTTTTAAAAAATATCTTGATTGTGTATCAAGTGACGAGAAATCGATTGTTGTAGCCTTAAAATCAATCGTCAGTGGTATTGGATTCTAGACATCACCGATTCTATAACAGACATATTCTATAACATATTCTATAACATATTCTATAACAGACCTTAGCAGACTTGATGAAATCCAGTATGGAATTACCATCTATAACAAAGCAGTTCGAAGATGGTAGAATAGCAGAGGCAGCAGATCTATCCCTCTATGTCATGAATTCGAATCCCACTGAAATGATGTCTTTTATCATGGAACCTAGGGCTTGAATTTGTGTTTGATTGTTCCAGGATCGATAAAATAAGAACCAATAGAATATTAGATTCAAATCAATCGTTTACTTAATCAATAGTAACAAATTCCTCGGCGGTGAGCTGACAGAATCATTAGCAGTCCGGACAAAATGCTAAGCCGCATTTCGTCCGTCTTTACGTTCTTAGTTGAAGTCCCGCCGAGGTCGACTTTACCTTTCATCCTTTTGAAGCCGATAAAATAAGTACCAGTTATGCACTGTGGTCGATGTAATCGACTTACCCCACTCCCTCAAAATTGCTGGCTTTGTGCCAAAACTTGAAACCATTGTTAAGAAATTCTAGGTTTTTAGATGGGCTGAAATGGTAGAGTGGTAGGCAATGTTTAGTACCATCTCTCTAAGTTCTCGATTTGATTTCAATTGAGGTTCACGTTGTCATATTATCAGGATTGTCAAAATACCAGATGTGCTTTAGTCCAAAAATAAAACTAACCCGAAGAGAAACAATCCTGTAGCCAGTTTTATAAAGTAAATAAGTAAGTTCTCTTCGACTGGCATCCGCAAAGACCTGGTTTCGATTCTCAGTCAAAGTTAAATTTTTTTTATGTAAAATGTTGATACTTTGGGAAATCATGAATTACACAATATCCATTTTTCCTGTTTCTGTTAATGGGATTTTTTTTTATCGCTGTGGTTCCGTACAACCAAGAACAAGACTTGCACCCCAGCTCGAATCAAGGCCATGGCAAGCAGATTTCAAATCCATGTTGAAAATATTTATTATTTATTATTTGGAAAGTGTATGACCACACTAACATGACATATCATATCACTAATAAAACTAGCAGCCTTTGTTTGATCAAATGACATAAGAGAAAGCAAAAGGGGACGCTGTAATGTTCATGCATTTACAGTCTTTAGCAGTGTAAGTGAGATGAAATTGATTGATTCGTGAACTGAAACATTGCAAGTCGCAATGTTGGATTGTGAGAAGGAGTTAACGGAAATCACCATAGACATGCATTAGTAAAGGAAATTGTGTGAATCCACCTGACAACCATTTCGTGTCTGATACCAAATTTAGTATCAAAGTGTACTGAACACTCTTCCATCCTCCCAATACAATCGTCATTCTTTACAAATATTGAAGAATTAAGAAAAGAAAAGAAAAAGACAAAAACAAACGGTAATAGAGAACCGGCCGGACTGTACTGACATTCTAATATTTCGTTTCCAATCTTCAGAGTTTTCTTTGAATGCAAGTCTTAACGAGGGCGACTTTACATCCATTTCTACGAGACTAGTTAAGTACGAGTTAAGTGGTCACCATCTTCAGCAGCTGGGATTCCATCGACTACATCGATCTGTCTAAATCTATGTGCTTGAGTGAATGTAAGGAAGAATTATTTAGTAAATACACCAAAGAAAAAAAAAAAACACCGAAGACTAGGTCTTTGAATTTTTGAGGCGGAGTACTTAAAAAAAAAAAAAAGAGAGGCAGGATCAATAAACGAAGTATTAGTATAATATCAAGGTCGATTCCATTCAGTTCTGCCCTTTCCTTTGCGTAGGAAAAAACCTGTTTATATAGAATAAATCACCACAATAGCAGCAACAACATTGAAAACATTATCACCGCTACGAAAAAAGTATTGAGTACTACGGTACGGAGAATGGGTTCCTGAGATATGGAAGTCGTGATTCAGTTGCGATTTCCCTTT
>NC_068999.1:43521714-43522856 GCF_001194135.2 Octopus bimaculoides
TATATATATATATCAGTATATATCAGATATATGATATATATTGTAGAATACGTACGTAGTATATGTGTGTGTATATATATATATATATATATATATATGTAAATATGTTTTATAGATGTATATAATATATATGATATATATATATGTATATATATATATATATATTTACACATCACATTTCTGTATATATATACTTATATATACAATATATCATATATATTATATATATTGTATATATTATGTATAAAATATACACAATATATAAATATTATATTTATATGTATATAAAATATATATATAATCTATTCATATATAACATATATATATGTACATGATAATCAAATATATAGTATATATGATATTCAAATATATATTATATAAATATGTAAATATATAATAATATATAAAATATACAAAATGTATATTATAAGAACGTGTCTAGTCAAAAATAAAACTAATAATGTTTGTTGTGTTGTTTTTCTAATCATTTTCGTTATTTTGGATTTTTCTCTTGTGGTTCCTTACCAAAAAATAAAAAAAATAAAAAAATAAATAAAAATAAAAATAAAAAATTAAATATATTAAAAAAAAAGATATATATACTTGTCTTATAAAACAGACCAAAGTTCCTTTTTCTGTATGATTCTTTAACTTGAAACAAAAATGAACGCAAAAAAATTTGAAATTCTACAATAATAATAATAATAATAATAATATAATAATAATAATGAAAAGACTATAATAATAAACCTCGTTTAATTAGAGAAAAGAAAAATTGAGTGAATAAATTCAAGATCAAAATTCAACATTTGCTGTGATCTCTGACATAACTTGGTTGTTTTGTTTTGTGTTTCTTTTTTGCTTGTGTGTGTTTTTTTTTTCTTATTCTCCTTTTTTCCCGCTGCATCACCTTATTTTGCATCTTCAATATGTATACATACATCCATACATGTATATATATATATATATATATACACACACATATATATTGTATCTTATGTTTTTCACTTGTTTCAATAATTAGACGGCGACCATGCTGGGGCACACCGCTTTGGAGAATTGTTTTAGTCGAAAGAATCGATCCCAGTGCTGGATTTTCTTTCTTAAGCCTGGTACTTACTCTATCGGTCTCTTTTGCCGAA
>NC_068999.1:43526418-43528103 GCF_001194135.2 Octopus bimaculoides
ATATATATATATATATATATATATATATATATACATACACATGTATGTATGTGTATATATGCATACATGTATACATACATACATACATACAGACAGACATGCGAGGTACGATCAAAAGTATCGGGCCTGTTGCTATGGTAACAGAGCTAAAGTACGCAAAATGAAACCGCTTGGCACAAAGTGACCTTCAACTCTTTCGATCTTGCACCATAAGTTAAACCGTTCTCGCTTCTTTTGATTAAAATAAAATTGGCAACCGACGTTACAGCCAAGTAGGAGATTAATATTGACTTCAAATTTTGGCACAAAGCCAGCAAGTTCGGGGGTGGAGGGGGAATGTCGATTACATTGACTCCCCCCCAGTGCTCAACTGGTATTTGTTGTTATCGGCTGTATTTGAACCTCAGAATGTAAATGCAGACGAAATACTGGTAAGCCCGGCTTAGCTAACTATTCTGCCAGCTCTCCACTTTACGTAGAAGATTGATATTTTCGAGTATTGAATAGTCTAAAACAAACAAACAAACAAACAAACAACAGCAACAAGAACAAGGAAAATAACAATGAAAACAGCAAGAAAAGAAACACAAATAACCCACGACATATCTATTAATCTGTGAGTTATCAGGTTTAACAAATCCCAAAGAGCAGACGACACAATCTTTAAATTCTATAACTTGCACCCGCCATTAATGAAATTGTTGCTGTTTTTGCCAATTAACTACAATGTCAGGTTTAAAAGCAAACAATGAGACAATTAGCGATTAACTGTTGTTGCTGCGGCTGTTTTATTGTTGTTGCTGTTGTTTTGTACTCTTAAGTCAAACTTAATAGAATGAACTTATGAACCAAGACATTCCATCCTTGACCATCCTATTTATGTATTTAATGGGTCACGGAACTAAGGCGGCAAATTAGGCAAAGTCGCTGTCCGCTTTTGGTTCAAATCCTGCCAAAGTCAATTCCCTCTTTTTGTTCTTTCGAGTGTCAATAAAGCGATAGCAATCTAGGGTGAGTTATTAGTGTAACAGTTAGAGGATCGGACAATAAGCCTGGAGCTACCTGTTCCTGCACTCTGCGATATGAGTTCAAATCCCGCCGAGGTTGAGGTTTCCTATTCTTTCAAGGACGATTAAAATAAGTACCGGCCCAGGGTGGCAGATTAGCGATGGGGAACGATACCATATGTTGTTGGTTGCCCGACCTTTGCATTCTGACAACGTCTAAAACGACACTGGTGCCAAGCTGTATTAGCCCAAGGGGGTGGCCTTTATCTTGTATGTACATACATATATACATACATAAATATTTATACTGGAAAAAGCCCATTGTATATTTATACAGTAGAACTTCGCACTACGAGTACCCCATTATACGAGTAATTTGCTGTACGAGCCGAGACTCGTGCGAATTTTTGTCTTGAAGTACGAGCGGAAACCCGCAGTACAAGCGCACAAATCATCTCATTTTTAAGGTAATTCAGCTAATAAAACCAGTTTACATATTTCTTTTACATTCTCCTTTTCATAATTGTCATTTTACTTGTAACTACACCTTTTCTGTTTTGAAACCCTTAAAAATTATTTTTGAGTGTTTTTTGGGGGCTGGAACGGATTAATCATATTTTAGTTAATTTACTATGTGGAAAATTGATTTGTATAACGAGTAAATCGTAAGACGAGCTC
>NC_068999.1:43528559-43531131 GCF_001194135.2 Octopus bimaculoides
TTTTTTTTTTTTTTTTTTTTTTACTGGGATCGAATAGTTCAACTGAGCCCAGCATTTGCAGCAATCCGGTGACTGAAACGAATGACATCTAAGCAATAAAAGAAAGAACACGTGAGAAAAAGTGCCGCCCTCTCTCTGCTCCCCCTCCACCCGCCACCTAGCACCATACAAAGTGGCTGGATTGGAAAACTCCCTGTAAGCCTGTATTTCTGAGAAATAGCTGACTAACCAACACCAAGAAGAAAGGAGATGTTGAAATCGGAATTCAAAATTTAAAACCTTGTACTCCAGATGAAATTTTTTTATATATTTATCTTCCTCGCCAACTGAAATGAACTATGAGCTAATATTAATGAATATTTTTCTTTTATCAAATATTTATATCAAATATTTCTACCTGACTCTCGTAATTTTCATATTTTACTTGCTGTAATTCTTAACAAATGTAATGTAATTGATGTAACCACATGATAATTCTGTACTGACGAGACACAATTATATTGAAACAGTCTGTCTGCGAATATTAACGGAGCAAATATTGAAATTGAAAACGAAATTAAATAAAATAAATATTAAAGAAAATAGTAGCAATAATATGGTGTATTTTATTTAATTACAGACAATACATTTCCAGCGAGACGTCTTTCTTTGTTTCTTTCTTTATTTCTTTCTTTTCCACCTCTCTCTCTCTCTCTCTCTCTCTCTCTCTCTCTCTCTCTCCAAGAACTGACTGAACAACCAATAATATACTACTGTGTAACACATATTTCATACGTACTATCAATATGTAATCATCGACAATATGTAAGCCATTGTGAAGAATAATTCAACAGCAGACACAAGTGTGACTGTGTGGATAAGAAGCTTGTTTCCAAACGAGTTGACTTGGGTTCGGTTCCATATGGGTAAGTGTCGTTTACTATAACCTTGAGCCGATCAAATGTGAGTGCATTTGGTAGACAGAAACTGAAAAGAAGCCCATTATATACATATTAATAAGTACGCAGCTTAAGAAACGTACTGCGGGAGATTCGTTTAAACCCCACCACCAACACCGTCACCACAAAATAAAAAAGAAAAAATATCTCTTCAATGCTGTGCCCCAAAAGGGCTGGAGTGCAATGCCCGAACCAATTAAAAGATGAAAGTTCAGGATCATCTTTTCTGCCCTTCATCTTAATCATCATAATCATCATCATCATCATCATAATCATCATCATCATCATCATCATCACCATCATCATCATCATCATCATCATCATCATCATCATCACCATCATCATCATCATATCATCATCATCATCATTATCATCACCATCATCATCATCGTCATCACCATTATCACCGACACGAGCATCATCGCCATCGTCATCATCATCTTTCATCATCATCATCATCATCATCATCGTCGTCGTCGTCCTCATCATCGTCATCATCATCATCGTCATCACCATCATCACCGACATGAACATCATCGTCATCGTCATTATTGTCATCATCATCATCATCATCGTCATCATCATCATCATCATCAGTACTACCGCCACCACTGCCATCTTCATCGTCACCACCATCATCGTTATCATCATTTAGTTGCTTGTCTGTTCATTTCCTTTTCATTTGTGTCTTTCCCCCATCCCATCCCATCCCCGTTAAACCGAGAAATATTATTCTCCGAATGGAATTCAAGTCAGGCGCAATGGGGGAAAAAATCTATTTGATTCCATTGAGATTCCTCTCACTTCATCATATTGTTACAATGGAGAAAGTGTCCCAGGAATTCTCCAGAATAAAGAAAGAGAGAAAGTGTGTGTGTAAGAGAGAGAGAGAGAGAGAGAGGAGTAGAGGTAGGGTAGTAGAGTGTGAGTGAGAGCGAGACAGTGTTGTTGTTGTTGTTTTTGTTCACTCCCTTCTCCGCTCTCCCGAACTTCATCAGTCTGCAACGGAGACAGACACAAGGCCGGGCTGTATGCAATGCAAGGATGCCGACCAAGCAACTTGTTTAGAGTTAATCCCGGTCGATAGAAACGCTATAAAACTGTCTGCTGCTGATTCAGAGCCTCGTTCTGATGATGTAACTGGAGTGGAGTGGAGTGGAGTGGAGTTGAGTGGTGTTGAGAGAGGGGTGGGTGAGTGTGCGGGTGAGTGTGCGAGTGGGGGGGGGTCTCTGGATAGTTTGGATGTCGGACTGTTTCAGTATACATACGTACATACGAACATACATACATACATGCATGCATGCATACGTACGTACATACATACGTACATAAATACATACATACATACATACATACATACATACATATTTATATACATACATGCATGCAAGCATGCATACGTACGTACACATATATATACGTACATACATACATACATATACATACATAAGTACATACATACATGTATTCATAAAGACAGCCAGATAGTCATACGTATCCATTTACTGACAGCTCAACTTTAATTCCGCCTTTCTATGTATGCACACGTATACACACGTACACACGTATATGTTATATATATATGCATATATGCACGTATATATATATATATATATATATATATATATATATAT
>NC_068999.1:43531227-43532156 GCF_001194135.2 Octopus bimaculoides
ATTTCTGGAAATTCCCCATAGTTGTGCTCTTGTTAAATTCCATCCAATCAACAATATTTATTTGCGGTCGATTATTGATCTGTAATGTCAGGAGTTCTGATAGAGCGATTTCCTAGGTTCTGACGCCTCTATGCTTTACTCAGAGCCGGAACAGAGAAGAGGAAGTTAGCGAGGAAATTAAAGTGTCTGCGAATTAGATTACAAAAAAACAAAAAAAAACAAAAAAAAAGAAAGAAAATAACAACAACTATAATAATAATAATATTAATAATAATAATAATAATAATAATAATAATAATAATAATAATAATAATAATAATAATAAATGATATAAATCGATGTTAGCTAGAGTAAATTGATCGTTGAACGTACTACATAATCCATGTTACATTGTTAAGACTTCCCTATCAAACGGTACATCGCCATGCGAGCCAAATTGTAAACGTAAACATGGCGTACGTTTGCGCATTCGTTTTTCTCTTGAATTTTTTTAAACCCAGGAGTTTGAAAATAAATGGTAGCTTTAATTTACTTATTTATTTTAGGCGGTGAGCTTGCAGCATCTTTACCGCCGCGAGTCACAAGTGCCTGGCAGCATTTCTGCTGTCTTTAGATTCCGAAGTCAAATGCTGTCGGGGTTGACTTCGCTTTTCATCGCTTCAGGGTCGACTAAAATACGTACCATTTAAACATTGGGGGTACAGGTAATAAAGATGTATATATATATATATATAGATGAACCAACTTCACGGCAGGAGGCGCAGATGAGAGCAGCTGCATCAAACTCTCTCATGCACCAAATGTCAATTCATGAAGTAAAATTGTGTAGCAACACCAAATGGCGGTGCCCCAGCATGGCCACAGCTCATGAGCTGAAACTAGATAAAATGAAAAATGAAAAAAATATATACATATATATATATATATAT
>NC_068999.1:43533816-43535126 GCF_001194135.2 Octopus bimaculoides
AGTCTCACACACACACACACACACACACACCTCACTGATATTTATTTGCATATGCATAAACAACTTGCGTGAGTAGACACTCCCCTACTGCTCCCCACACAACAACCTCCACCGCCACACAACAGATGTGATATGAATTTATTTCGAAAATATAATATAAGGACATTTAAAAAGGAAAAGTGCAATAAACACAATTAAAAATTACTATTATTATTATTATTATTATTATTATTATTATTATTATTATTATTATTTCATTATTGGCCACAAGGGATGGAACATAAAATAATAACTAACATATCTTAAACGAAAGTTACAATGTAGGTGGTGTGTGTGTGTATATATATATGCATATATTGGTACAGGACGTCACCAAACAGTAAACAACATGAAATACGAAAACAAATGAGTTCAATACGCAAAGGAGAGAAACAAATGGAGAACAGGACAAGCAACATAAAGAACGACCCTTCATTAGTTGTCGGCTGTCCATCTACTCCTCATTTCGAGCATTGAACGACAATATGAGTCTTCGAAGACAATTGCTCCCATAAGTACCAAAATAAAATTTGGGATTTACGGAGGGCCAAAGTTGGGAACAAAAACAGGACAGTGGAGACATACAAGGAAACCGAACGAAAACAAACATGGAGGGACGTTAGACCAGAACGAGGGAGAAATAGCGAACCCTGGAGAAATATTTTCTTTGTAAAGAGAAAAGATAGAAGATACACACACACACACACACACACACACACACACACACACACACACATACACACATGTACACATATATAGACAATAAAGCGGCGTTGGGAGAAATCCCAATTGAAATTGCAATATGGACAACAATTTAAAATGCAGGTGAAAAATGTAATAAACAAACCAACGTATCGTCGACCGACTCAGGAAGGATCGACCTCCACCCCGAGGGGTTCGGGCTGATCCTTGACTCCGAGCACCTTCCAATATATAATACTGTTTGCCCTCTTCCATCTGCGGTTTTCGTTTTTTTCAAATTCACTGGCAGACATCTTGCTGTAGGTAAAAAAAACCGCGCACTTCTTCTCGATCTAGCTTCTGCACCCCACCCACCCCCATCCAGTGTCACCTTCACCCCTCTCTACTTGCACATTATGATCGTCCTCTGTCATCGATCTTTGACGTCAGTACAGTAACCACCAATGCTATCAACGCCGGCACCGGCACCGCCGCCGCCGCCACCACCACCACCACCACCACCATCATCATCATCATCATCATCATCATCTTCATTCCCCTCCCGTTGTCATCACCGTTGCCTTCTTCTT
>NC_068999.1:43540986-43542507 GCF_001194135.2 Octopus bimaculoides
TATATATATATATATATATATATTAATAGATATCGCCAAGCTAATTTTTGCAGTCCAGAAAAATAGGACGAATGCTGCCGTTGATTAGCTCCAAGCGGCCATTGCCTATAGCTAGCAATGTGATACTTAAACCTGTGTCCATTACAACCTTCGAATAGGGGAGTTCATCAGCTTCCCCTTGCTGGTTCAACATCCACAGACTAGTTTCGGTGTATTTGCCGCTTATCAATGTGGAGATGACGAATCCAGCAGGCGTCGCTATTGAGTGTCTATTCGAAGGTTTATTTATATATATTCAGTGGAACTCATCCACTGGTTTTCAAAAAATAGAAATATTATTGTTAACTCTCTCTAAAGGAGACTACGGCAGCAGTACTGGGTGTTAATAGTTATCGCCAAGCTAACATGGCAGTTCAGAAAAATAAGACGAATTCTTTTTAATCTATTTCTTTTTTTTTTTGCTAACGTTGCTAGCCATAGAAAAAGTTATGAAAATGTCTCACTTAACAGAAAAATTTCTATGGCAGTTATATGTGATCAAGGAAAATACCTCCTAAACCGAGATTTTATGCAATCGTATACGAGGAGGAAGGTCATATGTTATGTATCCTTAAAACATGGGAATCCTCGCAAGAAGAATACATCATCATACGTAGCGCTTTATCACACTTTCAGAGTCTTTGGCAGGAGTTGCACGAGTAGCGAGGATGCGTTTCTGTTGATCTTAGGAACAACGCGTCGACGAGGGCCTTCAGTGAGCTCGCTATAGTTATATCGCATCTGAAAAATGCAACAGAATGCTTACTAGAACGTTGTTCAACACTGGAAGCTAGAAACTAAACATAAATAACAACAACAACAACAACAACAGCAGCAGCAAAAGTAACAACAGCTTTAGTAGCAGCAGCAGCAGTAACAATAACAGCAGGAAGTCCAGCAGCAAGGGACTCTCTATATAGTTGCGTGCTCTGTTAGAAATAGCAGTGAAAGTTCCCATTAAAACATACTCCATCGACATAAAAAAAAACCCCTCAATATCTAAGCTTATATCGGACAACTATTAGAAACATAATAGCTGCAAAATAAAAAGGAGAGATGGTCATTGTTGGAATATTATTTACTGTAGCTTTGCTCATTCATGTCCCACCTGGAGCCAAAAAATAGCAACAACAACAACAACAATAACAGTGTCAACGGTGATTGCAACATCAACAACAAAAGCAGCGACAAGTTCATAGTAAAACCAACAATTAGGACCTCGCTATGACAAAGCTGTTGTAACGCTCGAATATCACTTCTATAAAACAGCTTAAAACAAGAGCACTCAGAGAGCGCAGACCTCCACAAGGGTCCGGTACCGGATCGATCCCCAAAATCTAATCAGTTCATGTCAGTCACGTGGCCAATCATCCCTGAAAGTTTCATCCGAATCCATCCGGTGGTTCTTGAGATATCTAGTCCACGGACAAACAAACAAACAAACATACACGACTGGAAACAATAACCCCCCCCCCGCCTTCG
>NC_068999.1:43542517-43543421 GCF_001194135.2 Octopus bimaculoides
ACAACAACGATAATACGAACAACAGCAGTAACAAGAAAAGTAATAACAAGTGCAGCAGCAGCAGTAGCAGCAGCAGCAGTAGCAATATTGGGATCTGAGTCAGAAACACAACCAATTGTGCGTTGGAGGCAGGCAAATGCCATTTCGTGTATGTAAATGTGAGTGTATGCGTGTGCGTATGCATGTGTTTGTGTGTGTGTGTGTGTGTGTATGTGTGTGTGTGTGTGTGTGTGTGTGTGTGTGTGTGTGCGTGTGTTTAGGAGGATGATGACGACAATCGCACCCTCCTCCTCGACCACCACTCCGTACCATTCTTCTGGATCTAAAATGATGCTGCATAATCAAAGAAAATATCTACAATTGTATTTCTTTGAAGATTGCTTTGTAGTATATGGAATACATACATGCATACGCTCAAACACACATGCATACATGCATGCATGCATGCACAGATACATATATATACATCTGTACATACATGCATACATACATACATACATGCATACATACATACATACACACACTTACCATTCATATGCGTACACATACATATATCTATACATATATACATATACATATTCATACATAGATACATATACATACATATACGCATGTATATATATATATATATATGCATGTATATATGTATGTATATGTATATATATATATATATATATATATATATATATATATATATATATATATATATATATATATATACATATATATATATATACACGCTATCACGCTGCAAACACAATCACACATAAAATTACATGCATAAATTTGAACGTACATACGCATACGTATGCATTGAGGTATCTATGTACATGTATGACATGTATATTTATACACACACATACATACATACATACATACATACATACATACATACTTACATGCA
>NC_068999.1:43544815-43547042 GCF_001194135.2 Octopus bimaculoides
ATATATATATATATATACACAAACATATACACATACACATATACACACATGTTCTTCGGCAATTCACTCATTTCTTCTCAAGCCTTCTCTGCTTCCTTCTTTCTTACTCTCGTTCGCTCGTTCGTTTATTAATTCATTCTCCGTAGATTGCTATGAGTCGGGGGGGGGAGGCAAAAAAGAACGAAAGCGGTAAAGAGGTAATAGTCAGCTTAGATTATGGTACTTGCGTTGCTAATAACTTATTGCCAGATGAGAAATCTGAATAACGATACATCTTTAACTCCGCATGTGTGTATGTGTATGCGTGTATGCGTGTGTAGGTGCGTTAGTGTGTCTCGGGAGCGGAGGCGGAGGAGGTTGTGGTGGTGGTTGTGAGGTGGGGGTTGAAAGGTGAAAGGTTTAGATGTACTGTTACAGATCTTTCAATTATTTTCTCTGCTGGTTCTATTTGTAGATCTGCTATTGTTGTGTTGTGTGGTGATGGATAGAGAGGAAGGAAGAGTGGAGAGGAAGGAGGAGAGAAGAGAAGAGAAAGGAGATAGGGAGACAAGGTGAGAGAGAGAGAGAGAGAGAGAGACGGAAGGAAAGGAGAAGAAGGATAGGAGAGAAGAGAAAGAAGAGAGGGAGAGCAAGAGTGGGGAGAGAAAGGTGAGGAAGAAAGACTGGAAGAAAGGAAAGAGAGAAGTATTGAAGGCGAGAAGAGGAGAAAAGGAGAGGAGGGAAAGGAGAAAATGAGCAAGAAGGTAAAGGAGAGAATGAGAGAAAAGAGGGGAGAGTAAATTGTGAGGAGAATCAGGAGGGAAGGAGAGAAAGAATGATATGAGAGAAAGGAAATAGAAGGTGGGGGTAGGAGGGAGATGATAACTGCAAGACAATGAGAAAGAAAGAGCGATAGAAAGAGGAGAGAATGGAGTTAAGGAGAGATGTTGAGAAGGAGAAAGTGAAGGAGTGAAATAGATAAAGCAGGGAAAAAGGTAACGTACAGAATGAGAAAGGGAAGGGGAAATATAAGTATGGAATAATAAAAGAAAAAAAGGGAAGAAATGAAATGAAAGTAAGAATTAGAATGGAGACGGAAAGAAAAAGAGAAAGAGAAGAAAGATAACAAAGTCGAATGAATGAGAAGAAGGTAGAATAAAATAAAGTGGAAAGATAGAGCTAAGGCAATGAATGATTTCGGAGGGAGAGAAGAAGGAAAGAAATGGAAATTAGAGGAACGAAGAATAGAAAAAGGAAGTTGAAAGGAAGGAAAAAAAGGAGAATGGAGAAAAGGAAGGAAAAGAAAAGTAAAGAATGAAAAAAAAAACGAAGAAAAGGAAAAACGTATGAATGAATGATTGAAGGAAATTGAAAAGATGAGAATTTTTTTATTTTATGAAAAGCAAAAAATAAAACACAAAAGAGAGAAAAATATAGATGAAAAAAAAAAGCAGTAAATAAAATAAAGTAAAATAAAAAAAAAGAGAGCATGAGATAAATAAATATAACATGAAAAAAAATTAAACGAAATTCGAAACAGAATGAAAAAGAAAACTGAAAAATTGTAAAAAGATTTAAAAATATAATACGACAATCACCTTTCACCCTCGCCATCACCAGCACCAGCATCATCAGAACAAAAACAGCAGCAGCAGCAGTAGCAGCAGCAACGACGACGACAACAATAACAACAACAACAACAGCGGCAACAATAGTAACGACAACATCAACAATAAGCATGCAAATTACAATCAAGAGAAACGGGATGTAAAAAAGAAAAAGACAAAAACATTTATAAGAAAGAAATTGCGAAGGAAGGAAAACGTTTGAAGAATCGGAAGAAACACAACAACAATAACAACAATAAAAACAACAACGACAACAACGACGTCAACAACAAGAACAACAAGAATATTAACGTAGTCGACAGCTAGAGACAAAAGAGAAAACATTAGGTGAGAGAAAAAAAAAAGAAAGCGAAAGTGAAAGTGAAAGTAGCGTATATATATATAACCGCCCGCTGCCGTCCCCCTGGTAATTGCTGTGGAAGGGATGTGGGGAGTGGAAGAAAGGGGATGATGAAGTGTAAAGGAGGCGGTGTCGGTGGTGTAAAAGAGGGGAGGTGTTAGAGAAGTGCAGTTAGGGTGGTGGCGATGGTGATGGTGGTGGTGGTGGTGGTGGTGGTGGTGTAAATGGAGAGGTGTCGGAAAAGAGTAGAGAGAGAGAGAGGGCGTTGGCAGTGCAAAGG
>NC_068999.1:43548102-43550340 GCF_001194135.2 Octopus bimaculoides
AGCAGCAACAGTAGTAGTGGTAGAGGTAGAAGTCGTAGTGGTAGTAGAAGAAGCAGCAGCAGCAGCAGTAGTAGCAGCAACAGTAGTAGTGGTAGAGGTAGAAGCCGTAGTGGTAGTGGTAGAGTAGTAGTAGCAACAGCAGTAGCAGCAACAGTAGTAGTGGTAGAGGTAGAAGTCGTAGTGGTAGTAGAAGAAGCAGCAGCAGCAGTAGTAGTAGTAGTAGTAGTAGTAGTAGCAGCAGCAGCAGCAGTAGTAGTAGTAGTAGTAGTAGTAGTAGTAGTAGTAGATACAGATTGTGGTGATGGTGGTATTGGTTGTAGTAGAAGAGATGGTGGCGGTAGTAGTTGTGTTGAAAGTGGTGTTACTTTTGGAAGAGATGATTGGTACAGATAATAGTATTGGAGGTAGTGGTAGTGGTGGTGGTTGTATTATGGTTGCTATGGTGATGGGGTGGTTATAATATTGGTGATGGTAGTGGTGGTATTTATAGTGATGGTTATAGACGTGGCAGTAATAGTATTGGTTGTAGTAGAATTGGTGTTTAAAGTGACGGTGATGGTTGTGATGTAGTAGGTTACGAGGTGGTGGTGGTGTTGGAAGTAGTAGTGGTGGTAGTGGGGGTAATGGAAGTTACGGTGGTGGTGGTAGTGGCTGTTGTTGTTGTTGTGGTGGTGGTGGCGGCGGTGGTGGTGGTGGTTTTTGGTTGTGGTAAAACTGACCAAACGTGAGGCGGAAAGTAAATGCTAGTGGCCGCGTCAAAAGGAATTCAGTAAGAAGTAGGTTCTGTGTGGGAGTTCGAAGTAGTGGCGAAATATATAAGACTGGCTGCGGGGGTTCTACGTGCATATGAAAGATGGCATATGTGAGAGAAAGAGGTATTAGAGAGAATAACATATAAATGGATGTCTGAACATGGATGGCTGGTGGAAAGGAAGGCAGCGGCAGCGGTAGCAGCAGCAGCAGCAGCAGCAGCAGCAGTAGTAGTAGTAGTAGTAGTAGTAGTAGTAGTAGTAATAAGTGGGATAGAAAAAGTTCTACTACTACTACTACTACTACTACTACTACTGCCACCAGCCGTGTTAACAGTGTTCGTAATCGTCCTGGTGGCACTAACAGTTATAGTGTTGGCAGTAGTGTTGTGTGTATTGGTAATAGTAGTAGTAGTAGTAGTAGTAGCATGAATTTTGAGGAATCACCTGATGAAACCACAATAAAAGTCATCTTCTGTTGCCTCCTAGAATTGATTTACAATATTTTTCTATCTTTTCCAATGCTGATTTCTTCAAAATAATCATTTGCATATGGGGTCGATAAAATAAGTACAATTCAAGTACTAGTTTCCCCACAAATTTCAGGTCTTAAGCCAATAGTAGAAAGGATTATTAGAAGTCGGTAAACTGGAAGAATTGCTGGGACACCCGGACAAAATGCTAAGTAGCATTTCTTCCGAACGTTTCTTCCACAGATCTTTATCGATTTACTTGTTCACTGATTGTATTTAGTTTCATAATGTCTAACTATTGATCGACAAATATCAGATGTCACCTGACCTGGACGCCTATCACGGGCAATGGAATTGAATCACGGGCACAGATGGAATTGAACCTAGAGCATTGAAAGTCAGCAAAACACTCATTCATTTAGTAATGTCACTGTTTCTTCTTGAATAATACAATTTTCCGGCATCTACAAACAGGTCGGTTAAATGGAACCGTGAAGGATGGCTAAGGTCGTGTAAGAACTTCTACTGGTATTTTTTTCATTCTGGTTGTTCTACATCCTTTTATATCGCACCTTTCATGCTTTACAATGCTAGCCTTCAAATCATCTCAAAGGCAAAACCTGCAAAAAGCGCCCCAACAATTTTCTTGGAAATAAATAAATAAATAAATACCCTTCAACTAATTTCAAGATGATACGCAAAGAAAGCTGCGGCACTTTACAACACCTAGCGGTAATATGGTTTTTATATAAATAAATAAAAAGAAGACAACGGAAAAGAATGTAAGACAGATTTAGCGAACAAAAGACCCTATTTTTATTGGAATTCTGTCTTGTATTTTGCTGTTGGGAAAACTACAATCCTTTCCCTTTTTGGAAAAAAAAAAAAAGGTGACCCATTTCAAGAAACGGAAAAAATATTTCTTTATACTTCATTTTTTCCATTCTTCTTCATTTGCTGTCATCGTCATCGTCATCGTCGTTGTTGTTGCTGTAGTTGTTGTTGTTGTTGTTGTT
>NC_068999.1:43550817-43553164 GCF_001194135.2 Octopus bimaculoides
AACATGAATTCCTTCAACAAAAATGAGAACAATTTATTTGTTATCAAAAATCTCCCGTAAAAATCACAACCACGCCATAGTTTTCATTGAAATCTGTGTAATACCCTTTAGCAATTTTAACTATAAAAATACACTTGTAACAGCACTTGGCCTTGTCCGGATTTTTTATTACCTCAAATAATGCAACCACGGAATTTGACTATTGCTTAAAATAAATGCGGACAATTTTAATTCAGTTTGAGAACGGCAATTCACTCATAATTGTTAATTCCCATAGAATTCAGAAGGTGCTTCAAGACGCTTCTTAATCAAGGACAGGAAGCATTTACCCCCAAGGATAAGTATTATAAGCTTTTCAAACCACATAACGTCAAGGTGAGCTGCTGCTGCTTAGAGAGCATTGCTTCGAACATTGCATGTTACACCAGACGCGGACATGCAGTAGCAAAGTTCCAACCCTAAACTGCAATTTCTGAGGTCCTACTAGCTTCCCTTTACGGGGATACTGCCTCTCAAGGGCTGTAGTTTACAGAGACACCATTACACCATCCAGTGGCGTCACACGTTACAATACGAATGATGGCTAATAACTGCGAGGGAAAGTACACACAGCATATGCATTCGCTTATATTCTGGGATAGAAAGAATTTTACCTCTTTGTCTCGTTACCTCTGGAGACTTCGTGACTACCGGAATGCAAACCTCAACATCGAATGGACCATCACTAACAGTGCTCCACCTTACTCACCTGAAGTCTGCAATTGCCATTTCTGCCTCCGTGAAAAACTGCATGATCTCCACTGACATGAAGTATTTATCAATAGGAAATATGAACTGTCTTATTGCTGCCATCAGAGGTACACTCTCCTGGTGTATTTCAAACTAATGGTCGTCGACAACTTAGACATACCATTTTAACGCACACAATACCAAACACATGAATATGTATATATGTGCGCCGTGTGCACGCACGCACACATACACACATGCAAGCTCACGTACATGTTCTTCCAGACAAATATACACACATTCATACGTACGCATATAAATACAGTAATGTACATACATTCACCAATCATCCTTACGAATACAACCATACGTGCATCTTAAACACGCACGCGCCGACACGCGTATGCAGCAAGCACTAACGCACATGTATTCGCTCACACACAAACACACACACACACACACACACACACACACACACACACACACACACGCGCGCGTTGTATGTTGAACCAGTAATCTCCATTTTTTCCCCTCTTAATCATTTCTATCGAAGTGCGTAGCCTCGAAACGTAATAATCCTTCTAAATGTAGACACAAGGCCTCTAATTTTGGGGAGGGAGGGGCTAGCTGGTTTTATCGACCCTTGTATTTAGCTGGTACTTTACTGACAACTGCAAGGATGAAAAGTAAATTCAACATCGGCGGAATTTGCTCTCAGAACTTAATGACGGACGAAAAGCCGCTGACTTTTTTTTATCCGGCGTAGTAACCATTCTGTTAACTTGCCGCCTTGTATTAATAACAATGATAATAATGGTAAAGAAACAAGGAATAAGGGACAGGAAATAAGCTGTTCATGTTTGATTTAAGGCTTTATAGAAAAGCTAAGAAGCAGCTGGAGTCCTTAGTGTAAACTACGAATATTTAGTAGCGACATTGAGATGATATATGGAATTGAGAGATGCGTTATGTTGAGGATGAAACGAAGGAAATAGATAAAAATGTACTGGAATAGACCCAGGTGAGGGTGGGAAAATAAATAATTAAATGTTGGAGAAACACTGGAATAGCTTGGTATATTGGATAGTAATCAAATGAAAAGAGTAGAAAAGAAGAAATTTTTATATTAAAGAATATTTTCTTTGAATGAAGATTTTAAAATCTAAATTGAATGCAAGAAATAATATCATAAAATCAATCAACTTGAGGGCGATATCATTAATAAGGTATGGAAAAGGGATTATTGAATGGAGGAAGGATAATCTAAGGGATATTGAAAAGGGAAAGGAGAAAGCAGTCCATAAGGTACAGAAGCGTGTGTGTCTCTTGTTGGCTGATTATATTGGAGAGGGTCAGAAGGAGGAAAAGGGTTAATGAATGTCGAAGTAGTCGTAGAGCTAAAGAAGACAACTGTGAGTTTCCATCTTGGAAAAAGTTTTTTAAAGGCGCAAGCGTGGCTGTGTGGCAAGAAGTTTGCGTCCCAGCCACATGCTTTCGGGTTCAGTCCCACTGCGTGACACCTTGGGCAAGAGTCTTCTACCGTAGCATTGTGAGTGGATTTGGTTGATGAAAGCTGAAAGAAGCACGACATATATATATATATATATATATATATATA
>NC_068999.1:43553222-43554531 GCF_001194135.2 Octopus bimaculoides
TATATATAAGCACTGCTTGGAACCGCTGAAATACTCCGGAAGGTGCTCGAAAAATAAGAGGTGTTACCTTAGTTCACTGGTAGTGAACAACTGTAGTACATCTCCAGCGTTAGAAGCTGTGCAAAGGCAATGATGATGATGATGATGATGATAATAATAATAATAATAATAATAATAATAATAATAATAATAATAATAATAATAATAATAATTTATGGGATACGCTACTCTTCAAAAGTTGCAGTGGTTATGCCAACCTGCCTACAGTGTTCCACAAAATGATCATGAGCTAGTGTTAAATTGACCACTTGGTCATGTAAACAGGTAAAACAGTAAACGCCATGAAAAGTGATGCTAAACAGGTAGCACGTGCTCCATACTTTATCGGGACATAACGATGCACACCAGAAGAAAGAGCTGTTCTAAGGCATCCATCTTCTTGACAGAACATTATGCAAAAATCAATAGGAAAATTCTATCAACGTGTATAGCAACAATATAAGAACGCCCATGAGAGAAAATCGATACCGTGACATTGATTGAATGGAAACGAATGTCCTAATGCTTATGAGATTCCATCAAGCAAAACCGAACTCGTGGTATTACTCAATGTCTTAAAAAACAAAAACAAAAAAAACTTTTGCCCATGAATGCCATTCTACCAAACACCATAATTCTTTAAAATTGCTAATAGCAACCATGGCCAAAAAACAAACAAAAACCAAACATAAAAATGAAAAAATGAGAAGCAAATAAGAAACAGCTCAAAAAACAAAAGAGGAAAAAAACCCCAAGAAAAAACAAAACAAAACCGAAAACAGTGCAAAACAAAGCAGACGACCCAGTTGCTCTGTGATGGTTGGATTTCTGAAGACGCGGTCACGTGACCGTGAAACGTCGATAGAATGAATGATGCATCTAGGGAAAAGTTACAGGCAAGTATCCAATAGCAACAACAATAAAACATTGAGAAAGCAAATGGCAAATATCAATAAGCAAAATCATTATAAACAGGACAGAGAAGAGCTTCTTTTATATAATTCGGGCCTGAATACCGAAACACAGGCTTGTATCTGCGATAGACAATTAATTAGGAACACATACATACATACATACATACATACATACATACATACATACATACATATATACATACATATCTGCCTGTCTGCCTTCTGTTTGTCTTTCTCTTTCTCTTTCTGTGTGCTTGGTTGTCCGTCTGTCGATCTATCTATCTATCTATCTATCTATCTATCTATCTATCTATCTATCTATCTATCTATCTATCTACCTATCTATCTATCTATCT
>NC_068999.1:43555281-43556136 GCF_001194135.2 Octopus bimaculoides
TATTATTATTATTATTATTATTATTATTATTATTATTATTATTATTATTATTAGCAAGGCTTGCCCATCGCGCAGCAGCTGACATCTTTTGTTTATTCGGAACACTCTCACTCCCCTCTTTTCCCCCCTCCCTCTGTTCTGTTCAGATGTGCTTCTTTCCTCCCACCCCGCCTATATTGTCACTCTAAATGTCCTGTTTTCTCAGCATCTCTCTCTCCCTTTCTCTCTCTCCCTCTCTCTCTCCCTCTCTCTCTCTCACATCATACCTCTCTTTCCGACTCACTCTTTATCTCTCCGTTAACTTCCTACTCCGTCTTGCTTTATGCTTTATCGCTCTCTCTCTTTCTTTCGCTCTGCTATCCTACAAGTAGCCTCTCTCTTTCCAATCTATCTATCTATCTATCTATCTATCTATCTATCTATCTATCTATCTATTTATCTATCTATATATATAAACAGCAGTTTGCAATGTTTCATAAAATTGGAGAATTACACGTGCCTTAACTACAGCATTAGAGCGGTTTATGAAATCTTAATTGTTGATATGATACGGTATGTCATAAGTGTCTGTATATTGTGTTTTTTTGTCAATTTAGTTATAAAATAAACAGATTAATCAACGGAATACAGTGTCTGCAAGTTGATGAGTACCTCATATTCCCCTCCATTTTCTTATTGCTATAAGGGACTAATAGACTTGACACCGTTCAGAATTCGGTGTATACTCAAAGCAATGAATAGTATTATTACGAAACCGGTATGCTTGTAAATCCCTTTAACAACTCACAATAATGACTTTTATTACCTTTATTCCTACCTCAGTTCATTAAATTGTATATATCTATCGTTACTTTT
>NC_068999.1:43556867-43558836 GCF_001194135.2 Octopus bimaculoides
GACATAATCGGTCACCATACAGAAGGAAAAACGCAAACTTCAAAATGGCAACAGACAGAACGCGGAAGAATTCTGGCAACCATAAAATGGTTCTGGTTGTTGTGGGTGTAGTGGTGGTTGTGGGTGATGGTGGTAGTCGATTTCATGATGGTATGGTTGTGGTGGTAATGGTGTCACTGAAAATGCTGGACGCGGTGCCGGTGATAGTTAAGGCTGTAGTTTGAGGTGGTGTTGGCTTGTTTTATGATCGTTGTGGTGACGGTGTTAGCAACGTATTAGCGATAGTGGTTGTGGAAATGTTGTTGTAGTGATGGCCATGGTTGTAGTGGTTGTAGTGGTGGTTGTGATAGAGGTTGCGGTGCTAGTGCTCGGGTTGTGGAGGTGTTTGTTGTAGTGGTTGTGGTGATGCTGGTGAGTATGATGATGGTTGCGTTTGTAGTGGTGATGGTGGTAGTTTGGTGGTAGTTGGTGGTGATGGTGGTGATGGTGGTAGTTTGTGGTGGTGATGGTGCTGATGGGGATTGTTGTGGGAATTGTCGTTGTTGTAGTAGTGGTGGTAGTGATGGTAGTAGTGGTGGTGGTGGTGGTGGTGTTATAGTGGTGGTGGTTGTAATAGTGGTGATGGTGATGGTGTTGCTGGTTGTGGTGGCGGTAGAGTAGCTGGTGGTTGTAGTAGTGGTGGTGGTGGTGGTAATGGTCGAGGTGGTGGTTGTGGGGGGAGTGATGTTGATGGCTGTGTTTGTTGCGGCTGTAGTGTTAGTAGTGGTAGTGGTGGTAGTGGTGATGGTGGTGGTGGTGGTAGTAGTGTGGCAGCGGAACTTTAGCTCCCTACACTTACTCCCATCTACCCACTTCTGTAGGCAATAGCAGAGGTGCGTGTGTATGTGTGTGTGTGTGTGTGTGTGTGTGTGTGTGTGCATAATTGTGTATGTGTTCTGCTGATAGTTGTAGCGTTTCGCATACCAGACACCAGGGTGGATAGAAGTGGCGGTGGGTAGAATAAGTTACGCCACCCGTCCACCCGCTCGCCAATTTCTCTGTCGCGGGTACTGGAAATAAACAAAAGAAAAAATAATATAATAAGCAAATAAAAAAAAATGGAAACAAATGAAGAACGAAACAAAGGAAGAACAAACGAAGCAAAGGAAAGACAGAAGGAAAGAAGGAAGAACAGAAAAATGGTAAGCAGCAAGAAGTAAGGAATCTTTAGATTGGAAACTCGGTTTTGTGTTGGAAATCAGCGAGGCTGAACCAGACGCAGAGAATCCAAGAATTTGTCTTTTGTCTTCTCGCAGAAAACCTTGGAATATTGTAACATTGTGAAATTAGATTTCTCAGTTTTGTCTTCCAAAATATTTTCTTTTGTGTTCTACAGACGCAAATTTTTATGTGTGTGTGTGTAAGTGTGTGTGTGTTTGTGTATGTTTGTATGTGTGTGAGCGTTGATATACATACACACACACACACACACACACACACACATATATATATAGATATACACACACGTTTATATAATGATAGATCGCACAATATAATATATAAAATATATATGATTTAATATAACATATAACATATAATAAAATATAATATAATATCATATAATGTGTGTGTGTGTGTGTGTGTGTGTGTGTGTGTGAGTGTGTGTGTGTGTGTAGTTTTTATCTTTTATTTATTTTTTTTGTTGTTGTTATATTTACCTACATTTTGTCCAATTGCTTTTAGACATCGGCAACGAAAAAAGCAGAAGCGTCTACTGTTTATTAAAGAGAGAGAGAGAGGGGGGAGAGAGAGAGGGAGAGAGAGTTAAAGAGAGAGAGTAAAAAGAAAGAATGAGTTAGAGACGGAGTGACAGAAAGATTGATAAATAGAGATAGATAGATAGATAGATAGAGAGAGAGAGAGAGAGAGAGAGAGAAAGAGAGAGAGAAAGAGAGAGAGAGAGAGAGAGAGAGAGAGAGAGAGAGAGAGA
>NC_068999.1:43559002-43559190 GCF_001194135.2 Octopus bimaculoides
TGATAATAATAATAATAATAATAATAATAGTAATAATAATAATAATAATAATAATAATAATAATAATAATAATAATAATAATAATTGTACAGAAACAAAGAAGAGAATGAATCAATAAATAATGGGAAGAAAATTGGGTTTATGCGTTTTTGCTGTTGTTGTTGTTGTTGTTGTTGTTGTCAGGGTTT
>NC_068999.1:43559200-43559727 GCF_001194135.2 Octopus bimaculoides
ATAATTATTATTATTATTATTATTATTATTATTGAGTGAGAGAGCAGTGCATGCGATCAATGTGACACTGGGGTAAAATATACGAAGGCCACTATACCCATCTCATATCAAAATAAACAGCGCTAGACCTTGCAGCTGGGGCCCAGTTAGAAATTTTTTCAGGTTGAGCAGCCCATCCCGTTCAAAAGATCCCTGATATGGGTTGTTTAAGGATGTTGAACGAAATACCCATGTTTCCATAGGTGAATTATCCAAACCCCAAAGAATTCTTCTGCAAGGTTGTGTGCTGTTTAGTACGCGACCTTGCATGTAGGGCCCGGTTAAAATTTTCTTCGAGTCGGGTAGCCCATCCCTCTCAAAATGTTCTTGAATAAGGTTTGTTTAAGAATGTTGAACGAAATACTCATTTTTCCAGAGGTGAATTATTCAAATCCCAAAGAATTCCTCTCAACACATTGCTATGATGCTCCCCCACTACTTCTGTTCATTAACCAGAGATGCACATATCGTCAGCCACCAAGGGACAT
>NC_068999.1:43561882-43563510 GCF_001194135.2 Octopus bimaculoides
TATATATATATATATATATATGCATATGTGGGCACAGGACGTCATGAAACGTTTACAACGAAAAAGTGCGAAGCGCGAGTACATGGAACATGAACGATTCTTTCGAACAATGAAAGACAAAAATATATATGTGTACATACGTACATACATACATGCATACGTGTGTGTGGTGTATGTATATTCGCAACGTATAGAGAAGTTACAAAGTGAACACCTACATTCAGATTTGAAGGAGAAACGTCTACAAGTAATATAATGTATAAGTTTTCTAAAGTTTGGTTCCTTTGTGGAGAAATCTCAAATATATTAGCATTTTTTGGAAGCAGGCCCATGATGTGTTATAATTGAAACCAATGACAGGGTAAATATATGCACATACATACAAGCGCACGCACGCACACACACACACACACACACACACACACACACTCAGATACAGACACAGACACACAAATACACACACACACACGAACACATGCACACACATTCACACTCACATATATATGAATATAATCTATATAAGCGTATATATAGGCATATACATACATACATACATACATATATAGAAAGGATAACAAAAGAAAGAAAGAGACCTCGATATTATGCAAATAGAGGAATTTATCTGTAAAAATATGTGACACTTATTCGGTAGCCATGATAAAACTCCGAGTTTCGGATGCCGGAAACTCGGAGTTTTATCTTGGCTACCGAATAAGTGTCACACATTTTTACAGATATATATATATAAATGTACATATACAACTCGCTGTCTCTCCTTTTCTCTCACTCACGCTCTCTCTCCTTTTCTCTCACTCACGCTCTCTCTATATATATATATTATAAATATATATATTTATATATTTGTATATCGACATACATATATATACACACATACATATGTACATATAATCTATATAGTGTATTTAGGCAACATATATCAGTATAAATCAACGTTCTTGTGTGTGTGTGTGTGTGGGGGTGTATGCGTATGTGTGCATGCACACGTACAAACAAGCAAACACATATATACATCCGTTATATACGCAGATCCATGAGCAACAGACGTACAAGCATGTGCAGATATTTTCTCACTTTTCTTCTGTAAAATAAACATTCAAAAATTTTCGTAGATAATTTTTTTTTTATTATAAAATGGATGCCTTGAAGCGGGCTCATCGTCTTCATAAAGAAACCAGCTTTTGTTCAAACCACCTAGACTGATCTACAATGTTTTTAAACGTAAGCATGTCTTTATATCAACCACTACCCAAACTTGTCTGCTAGCGTTTTACATGTCGGCCTGAAATACTGACGCAAAACATCTATTGAGTACAGAGAAATGAAACAAGAAATTCTGGACAGTTTTTTTTTCGTCGTGTGTTTGTTGTTGGGTGTATACTATGTGCATGTATGTGTGTATGTGGGGTGGGTTGGTGAGTGGGTGTATGCATGTATATACATAAACATATATACAACTGTATGTGTTTGAACATATGAGTATGTATGTATGTATGTATGTTTGTGTGTGTGTTTGTGTGTGTGTTTGTGTGTGTGTGTATATATATATATATATATATATATATATATATATATATATATATGAAATATATACATGCAAATGTATATAT
>NC_068999.1:43563611-43564384 GCF_001194135.2 Octopus bimaculoides
TATGTGTCCATATATATAGGTATTTATATATGTATATACATATATATGTCGAAAGATATGGCTATATATACATATTCACACACACACACACACACACACACACACACACGCACACACACATATATATATATATATGTATGTATATGTATGTAACGTAATATATGTACATCCACCCACGAAGGCACACATAAACATATGCGCATGCGCACTCACATTCCCATTCATTCACCGACGCCCCCATTTACAGATGCGCACCCCCCACACACGCACTGTTTTCATTGTGAGTTCATCAGAGGTATTCGACATAAAATTTAATTAAACATTGGCGACTGTCTCGCATCAATTGTTGTTACGCAAACGGATGTGAGAACATTGCGTAATCCAGTCTTTTACGTGCACGCGCTTACTTCGGTATCTGCCTACTTATATATGCATGCATGTATTCATACATGCATGAACCCTTCCATAAGCCCATCCCACCACCTACCCATCAATCCATACATACATACATCCGTCCATGTATCCACACATAAATTCTCACATTTGTGTTTGTATGCATGGATGTATGTATATATATATATATATATAATATATAATATATACACACACATATCTTTCTATCTGTCTGTTTGTTTATCTATCTATCTATCTATCTATCTATCTATCTATCTATCTATCTATCTATAACAAAGAAACGAAGAAGGTACCAGGTGGTTGTAGGATGTGCCAAAGTCGGGTCGGTACTGATTCGGAAAGGGGATCTGAAAAAAAAT
>NC_068999.1:43566645-43567207 GCF_001194135.2 Octopus bimaculoides
CGATGAGGTGACAGCACCGAACGGACGAACGGACGAACGGACGAACCAACAAACCAACCAACCAACCATCTGTGATCGCTTTGCTTGCTTTTAGCATCAATTGGTCATTCAAGATAATTGATAAATCATCGAATCTGCAGAAGGTTACATCGATTTCTATAAACAACAAAACGTTTTCGACAACAAGAACGACGACAACAACAACAACAACAACAGCAATGTATGTGTGTGCCTGTATGTGTCTGTATGAATGTGTATGTTTATGTGTGTGTGTGTGTGTATGTGTGTGTGTGTGTAAGAACGTGTGTTTTGTATAACTTTATTTTCGTTTCTTTTTTTTGTATTTTTTGTGGTTTGTCTTTATTTGTTTTTTTTTCTTTCTTTTTTTTACGCCATTTCTTGCTACAGTTGCTAACAACTAAATAAAGCATCGTTGGAGTGACCCTCCACTCCTATTGTGGTCAATGTGGTGGTCATAAGTCTTTTATATACGCATTAATGATGAATCGCTCGACCACTATCAGCACCGCCATCATCTTTACCATCCTCCTCCTCCTCCTCC
>NC_068999.1:43567629-43569549 GCF_001194135.2 Octopus bimaculoides
CACATTCAACGGTGCCTTTCCGTGTTCAACTTGACAGTCACCAAGCAAAATGAATGAAAAGCATCGATTCGATGCCGGACAATGGAAGATGTTGTTGTTGTTGTTGATGGTGTTGGTGGTGGTGATGGTGGTGGTGGTGGTGCTGTTGGAGAGAAATATAAGGCCTGACATGATAAAGACTTCATTGAGTGAATGGTCAGCGGTCAGCGGCGTAACAGAACACATCCTATCGCATCCGCTGCCAGCCCACCCTGCTCCTTTTTCTGTCCATCACCAACGCCAACACAAACCGAGGCCTTACAATAAAACTGACCACGTCGATATCATGTGCCAAGGGAGATAATTACATTTATAAACCGCCGCTTAGTCGAGCGAACAGTGGCGACACTAGCAGCGATAAGACCAGCAAGCCAAAATGGCGGCATAGCAGTAAGGCAACAAAGCGAATGAAAGACGAAAAGAACGACAAGTTGTCTGACAATGGAGTTAATTGTCAAGTTTTGTTGAATATATTTCAGTTTTTGACGTTACTGTCTGCAACTAGCGACCTCTGCTACTCAATCAACAATGTACACTTCGAGCTTGGCTCTGCGTTGACCCTGTCCTGTTTGAAACAGCCTAACACCTTTTCTTTACTTCTTTCTACACAGCTTAAAATGAACGGATTCATTTGTAATAAAATATGGATGCGTCGGAGAATATATTATGAAATAGATAGCTGCATAGCATAGCGCAAAGAAACTCACAAACACAAACGCCTACATACATGCGTACATACACACACACACACACACACACACACGACTACACGATGTCACACGCAGGCATACATCTGTATACGCAGAGAGACGCACGTATATATGCTTTCATACACACAGAGACACTGAAATACTCACACGTACGGACGTCAATACATACACACGTTGACAAATACAATCATATACGTGCAGAAGACACAGGCGCGCAGACAAACGTATTGGTGCATAGACGCGTACACACGTACACACATATACACGTATGCAAAGAAACAAAGAAGCGCGTAGATATATTCACACAGTTACAGACAGTAAAAGAGTGACTCAAGGGCCGAGAGTTTCGTGCGTTGGCAATTATCATATTTTGCGTTCTATCTTTCTTGTTTGCATCAACAGATAGATAGATAGATAAATAGATAGATAGATAGATAGATAGATAGATAGATAGATAGATAGATAGAAATACAAACACAGATATGTTTAAAGGCATATACGTAACATTCAGGCATGCAATCATATACGCATAGGAGAGAAACCTACAAAAACACATAAATACAACACATACATGCACACACACACACACGCGCTGACACATACACGCATCCATGTATAACTATATGTATATGTGTGCGTATGTTTTATGTGTGTGTGTGTGTGGATATATGTATATATATATATATGATATATGTATACAGGCACACACATATACACATGTAATATACACATACATATATACATACATACATACATACATACATACATACATGCATGCATTCATTTGTCAAAGATGCGTGTTTAAACGAGAAGAGACAGATATTTCGTTACGGATCTATAGATTTAGACATCACAGTTTACGATGTGCCAAGACAACCGGCTGTCTACAGAAACATGTATGTGTACGCATGCATGTGAAAACGTGTGTGCGCGAACGGATGTATATATATTTGTATGCGTACATGTCGTCTGTGTGTTTGTTTGCATGTATGCATGGCAGTTTGTTTATGTGTGTATGCTTGTATATATTCACACATGCGTATACGTATGTATGTTTGTTCGTGTGTGTACCAATGCTCGTACGAATGTTGTGTATGAATATATATGCACGTATGTGTGTATTTATATGCATATATATATATATATATATATATATATATATATATATATA
>NC_068999.1:43571919-43572587 GCF_001194135.2 Octopus bimaculoides
CAGTGTAAGATGATAAATGACAAGAAGAGGGAGACGCTGTCGTTACGAAGACGTGTTAGAATGGATAGGCGTGGGTGGGCCGTCTGGATTTAAATTTGATAAAGTTTGACTGTAGTCTGTTTAAAAAGCTATAAATTAAATTTCGTGCAGGGTGGGTGGGTATTTTGGCTAGACTTGCGTATAGAGGAGAAGATGAGTGGCATTAAATCGGATTAGTAGAAAAGGAGGAAGGAATATACGTAACATACATATATATATATACATACATGCATATATATATACATACATACACACATACATGCGGAATCTAGTGCTCTTAGCTTAGTTTTTTTTCCTTGGGGCTGGCCAGAGTTGAACAACTTCAAGTATAATCAGCCGAAACTGCAAAGATAATCTGGAACTCGACTGAGGAAGGAAAGCTCCGAATGACCCGTCCTTGTTTTTTCTTGTCCCTTTTTTCGTATCATCTGTCTGGATGATTTGTTGTCCCTTTTTTGTATCATCTAACTGTTTGGATGTTTTGCGTTCTTGTCCCATTTTTTGTATTCCTTTTTATATATACATACATACATACATACATACATACATACATACATGCATGCATACATACATACGTGCACACACACACACATACCAACACACATACGTGCATACGTTTGGAGCAAAGT
>NC_068999.1:43579794-43584489 GCF_001194135.2 Octopus bimaculoides
GATGATGATGATGATGATGATGATGATGATGATGATAATGAAGGTGATGATAATGATGATGATAATTATGGTAACGATGATGAGGGCAATGATGATGATGATAATGATGATGATGATAATGATGATGGTGATGGTCTTAAATTTTGGCGCGCAAAATCTGCAATTTCAGGAGTTGGAAGTCAGTTGATTAAGTGGACCCTCCTCCCTCCCTTCAGTGCTCAGCTGATACTTCAGTCCCTCGACTTCAAAAAATGGATGGAAGTCAAAGTCGAACCCACCGGATTTTGAACTGGGAACGTAAAGTGCCGGAATAAATGCTGCGGATGAAAGCTAAATATGCATGATATAGATGTATAGAATGATGATGATGATGATTATGGTGGTAGTGATGATGATGATGATGATGATGATGATGAAGACGAGAACAATGGCGACGACATCACCCGAATTAGAGGTCAAACCACTTCGATTAACAAAACAAAAAAAAAAGCAATGAAATTTACATATACATTATGTGTGGATGGGGTGGGTGAGTGGATGGGTGGCATTTCGAAAGTGGAAAGCCGGGTGCCAACTATAACTAAAGCGCAAGATAGAAGAAGAAAAAAAAACATGAATTGGAACAAGAAACACAAACAAATCCGAAGAGAAGTACCGGGCTTCACAACCTTTTACAGAATCTAAAACATAGGTCTGTCCCCCCACCCCCACACCCTCTAAAAAAAAGAAACAAACAAAAAAGAAATCGGTCAAAACAAAACTGTTATCTTATGTCTGAGACTTAATTCTATAAGAAAACTCAAATATTTTATTCATTCTCAGCTCAGTACACATATAAATATATACACACGCATACAATCATCGCTCACTACTATATGTGTGTGCATATACATATTATACTTCATATGTATATATTTATATACATATATATATGCGTATATAATACTGTATGCACACACACATACACGTCCGGCATTCGCCATGATAGATCGCTGACCACTACATTTATATTTTTTTTTCTCCTTGTTTCTCTCCTTGTTTCATTCTGTGTTCCTTTCTGTTGAAGAGCATAGGCTCGAAACGTCAAAGACTTTCTCTATTCCCGAGCGTTAAACTAGTACATCCATTTGTTGTTTACACTACTTGTCTTCGTCTGTTTTTTTTTCGTAAATATAATGCTGTATATGTACGCCAATGCATGTGTTTGTGTTTCTTTGTATTTGCGAATGTTTCTCTCTCACTGTTTGTTAAGCGATGTTGGTTTCCTTAGAGTCCTGTAACTTAGCCGTTCGGAAAAAGAAACTGACAGAATAAGTATCAGACTGACTTTAGCAAAATACTGGAGTCACTTTGTTTCAATAAAACCTTTCAAGCGCGGAGCTCCAGCATGGTCGCAGTCTAATGACTGAAACATGTGAACGGGTAAACAGGTTAGGAAGCTCAACTATTTACTGTCGGCGAATTAATTAAAACTTGTGAGATTGAAACATCTGAAGAAGTAAGCAAAGAAAAAACAGATTTTAATGAAGAATATTAAAGTTGTCTGCTAAAACATTATTAAGTGGTGGAGAGGAAAACACGGGAGACAACATCCGGTGCCAATTAATACAGCACATGATTTCCAGCGAATTTCTCTGGTACTTGATGAATCAACAGATGTCTGTGACAATTTGGTGCTGCCTGTGTTTATTCAAGGAATTAATGCTTACAACGGAATAACTAGTTACATACATGGAAGAACTAGGCGTGAAGACATTTTGAAGAAGCTGAAGAGAATGTTGACTAAGTAACTGGTACTCCGTCGGGCAGCTGCTGTCGCTTGTATGTCGGATCCATTTGTTAGTCGAGTCCATAGTGACGATGGCTCGCCTTCCTTTATTCAGGCAGGTAAGGCAGCTTTTCTTTGCCCGGTTTGCTGTGGCGAAAAACGTTGTCTAGTGGACGAGGTTGAAAGGCATGCGGACAGAGATGTTTCCCTCTGGTCGAACCCTCATCAACGTTTTCGGGTTTCACTTGGAAAAAGGAAAGTGAAGGTGAGAAGGAGGTGCTGTCCTCTCTTTACTCTTTTACTCTTTTACTCTTTTACTTGTTTCAGTCATTTGACTGCGGCCATGCTGGAGCACCGCCTTTGGTCGAGCAGATCGACCCCAGGACTTTTTTCTTTGTGAGCCTAGTACTTACTCTATCGGTTTCTTTTACCGAACCGCTAAGTTACGGGTACGTAAACACACCAGCATCGGTTGTCAAGCGATGTTGGGGGGACAAACACAGACACACGCACATATAAATATATATACATATATACGACGGGCTTCTTTCAGTTTCCGTCTACCAAATCCACTCACAAGGCTTTGGTCGGCCCGAAGCTATAGTAGAAGACACTTGCTCAAGGTGCCACGCAGTGGGACTGAACCCGGAACCATGTGGTGCGTAAGCAAGCTACTTACCACACAGCCACTCCTACAGCTACCTCGAGAGGTATTTATTGAAAGGTAGGTGAAAGTTGCGAAAATGGTAAGAGTGGAGTCCTGTCAATCGGAGAAAAGGAGGGCACTTTTCCTTGACCTTTAGAGAGATCTTGATTGGTAGGGTTCCTCGATTGTTCCTAGGAGATCTTCTTATATCAGGAAGATCAGATTATCTTCATCCGCACTTCTTGTAAATGGTGTATATTATCTATACTTTTTTTCCGTTTTATTGTATTCCATGTATACTTTCTATTATTTATATATATCATTTCATGGTACGTGAATCCTCACATTTTATGCCTGTCGCTGTATTGTCTCCCTCATCCGTCACAAAGGTGGCAAGTATAATTAAAAAATCATTATTATTATAATTATAATATATTAAAAATTATTATTATTGTTGTTGTCTTTGCTTAAATATTTTCAGCCCTTGTGGCCTGCTCTGAACATACGTTTGTAGTTGAAAAGAGGAAAGGAAACTAAAAAAGGCACCTGCTCCAAAAGTCAGAGTACCCATTGTTTTTAAGGGGTTTTTCCATGAGCGGCCCTCGAACGTCTTCTCCCTATTGAGGATTACACGTTGTTGATCTTCCTTACAATTACACAGACTCACGCGCACACAGACAAACATTTTTTTATGTGCTGTCCATAATGTTCTTCATGTAAACCCTTGTGATTATTATTAACATTATTATTATTATTATTATTATTATTATTATTATTATTATTAGTTGTAGGAGTGATGTTGGTAGGGGTGATCGCAGTCGTAGTGGTGGCAAACGAAGAAATAACAACGTGCTGACGTTTAAACGTGGATGGAATCTGCTTTGGTCTGGTTTTCTGCGGAATAAATAAAAGGAAAAAAAAAAAACAAAGACAAAAAAGAAAAAAAAGCCTGCCATTGTTAATGTCACAAAACCTGTAAACAATGGGTAGAAAAATGTACGGCGTAGAGGGCGCCTATTGTCCCGATGAAATATTTTTCGCTGAGTGCATTGAATAGAGAGTTAAGCTTTTCCTCTCACCAACGAACGAATCCTCTTTCCTTCTTCTTTCTCTATACAGCAGACAATTCTTTAATTCTTTGGATAGTAGAAGATTTAGAAAGTCAATTGAGCACTGAATGACCTCACTCGAAGACAACGGTTTCTTTTACGGAAGAACAAATACAGTCAAAAATGTAAATAGGCACGTCGTAACTTATCAACTTTGCGTTGTTGTTTTTGTAGCCTGAATGTTGACACGGAGTACATAGAAATATATAAATACACCGGTATAAGGAGAGCATACCACCTCACAAAACAAACAAGCAAACGAACAAAAAAAAAAAAACTAGCGCTCCGTCGGTTACGACGACGAGTCTTCCAGTTGATCGGAACAACGGAACAGCCTGAGCGCTCCACAGAAACGGGTGTGCATAATGTAGTGCTCATGGGGATTCAGGGAGGCAGAAAAATGTGACGAGGGTGGAGCTTTGATGTACAGGTAGTACTCATTTTTGCCAGCTGAACGGACTGGAACAACGTGAAATAGAGTATCTTACTCTCAAGGACACAACGCACCGCTGAGAATCGAGCTTACGTACTTACGGTCAAGAGCTGAGTACCTTAACCATTGAGCTACGCTCGTAGCCATGCCTACGAACACGTACGCAGAGATATGTAAATAAATGAGCGTTTAGAACAGTGTCCTGAGCAATGTCTGCTCTCACATACCTATGCACACACACACACACACACACACACACACAAACGCGCGCACGCGCGCACATGCACATGCACACACACACTCACACACTCACACAAAGAGAGATAACAAAGCAACTGACAAATAAATGGATATAGATATCGATCAATATATTATGCTGCATCGATATATGCACACGCATATGTACTCATTATATATGCATATACATATATGCACACACGTACACACACGCGCACACACATAAATACACATATATATATATATAGTTGAAATTTACACAAAAACCAAAAACGAAGACAGGTGCATAAACAACAAGCAGGTGTATTAATTTGACGATCGGGAAGGTGAGAAAATCTTTTACGTTTCGAGCTTAATTTAAGTATGTATGTATATGAATGTATCTATCTATCTATCTGTCTATCTAACTATCTCCCCCCTTTCTTTCTCTCTCTCTCTCTCTCTCTCTCTCTCTCTCTCTATATATATATATATATATATATATATATATATATATATATAT
>NC_068999.1:43585644-43586589 GCF_001194135.2 Octopus bimaculoides
CATCTGAAATGTTCGTAAACCGAAATTCAAAAGAAAACGCAGGAGTGGCTGTGTGGTAAGTAGCTTGCTCACCAACCACATAATTCCCGGTTCAGTCCCACTGCGTGGCATCTTGGGCAAGTGTCTTCTACTATAGTCTCGGGCCGACCAGAGCCTTGTGAGTGGATTTGGTAGACGGAAACTGAAAGAAGCTCGTCGTATATGTGTGTGTGTGTTTGTCCTCCGCTTGCCATCGCTTGACAGCCGATGTTGGTGTGTTTACGTCCCCGTAACTTAGCGGTTCGGCAAAAGAAAAACCGATAGAATAAGTACTAAGCTTAAAAAGAACAAGTCGTGCGTCGATTTGCTCGACTAAAGGCGGTGCTCCAGCATGGCCGCAGTCAAATAACTGCAACAAGTAACAGAATAAAATAACACGTGCAAGGATTTGCATTGAACGAAAATGAGGCATCAACTGCCGCTCTTACGTCGAAACTTGCAACTCGTCGCCAACAATTGTTGACCGCCATGCGTGTTCGCTACCCGAGACACCGTTCGTCACTCGAGTTGTTTTATGGTCGAAGAATTGTTTGTAATCCGATTTGTTCGTGTTGAGAGGCGTTTGTTAATCGAAGTTCCACTTTAATAATAATAATAATAATAATAATAATAATAATAATAATAATGGAAACATGAGTGTTTCGTTCAAATTCCTTAAACTACCCTTATTCAGGGACCTCTTGAACGGGCCCCACCTGCAAGGTCATGAGCTGTTTATCTTGATATGAGGTCACCATGTCGCGCACATATGGTTGTGATGCATGTGCCTGGTGTACTCTTGTCAGACGGGTAGACATGATGGGTATACTGGGCTTCGTATATCTTACCCCAGAGTCACTTTGATAGCATGCACTGCTCTCTCAATGATAATAATAATAATAATAATAATAATAATAATAATATTAA
>NC_068999.1:43587935-43588869 GCF_001194135.2 Octopus bimaculoides
TATATATATATATATATATATATACATATATATATAAATATATATATATATATATGTTTATATATATATATGTTTATATATATATATATATATAAGTATAGATATATATATATGTGTGTGTATGTGTGTGTTTGTATACGCATATAAGAAACTGTTTGCTGTGTTGAACATGAACTTTGTATGTGCTAAGTAGTAAAAATACTTATCATTTCTTCTCCTTAGCAATGTATATATGAATGTATGTACGTTATACTCACACACACATACATACACACACATACATACACACACATGCATACGTGCATATATCTACCTATATATATATTTACACATGTTGATGAATTATCTCATACATATATTCATAAACATATGCTCAGACACGTAAGTGTATGCGGATGTTTCTGCAGCTGAGCGAGTGAATACATATTTGTGTACGTACCGCATCGTAGACAAAGAAGCAATAATATACATGTATAAAATATTGAGTTTGATGTCCGGTTTGTCTCCCTTGTGTGAGGAGAAGACGTCACACACCATTAATCATTAGTTCGTATGCTTATCATATTTCTATTCCCTTTAGTAAAAACTTTGATATGAACAATTGGTGTATGAGAAATATATTCCACTCCTTGTGATAGACTCTTCCATATATAAATATACATGCATAAATATATATGTATATGCACATCCACACCACACACACACAGACAAATATACATACGCTCATACATTTGTACAAATACGTATATATATATATGTATGTTTATGTCAGTATATATGTATTGTATTATTATATACAGACATTCAGATATGCGTGCATACATAAATATACATATGCATAAATATACACATACACACCTTAAGACACATGTATATATGCATATGTATATATATATATATATATATATATATATATATATATATATATATATAT
>NC_068999.1:43589166-43591473 GCF_001194135.2 Octopus bimaculoides
ATAATTGTTATCTCCTAATTTTTTCGCATATTGCTTTTGTATATCATTTAGTTATTTTATTACTTTACTTTATCTATGTTTCGTGCATTAATCAATGTCCGCCATTAAGTTTGTGGATCTTTAGTCAACAATACCACCCTCCCCACAAAAAAAAAAAATGGAAAAACACAAAGAAAAACTCTGTTAGCCCTAAAGAAAAAAATGATAAACAGTTACCCACCATATTGCGACGCCGTATTCTCTGCGGCGAGCTGGGAGAATCGTTAGCCGCGTTTCTTTCTGCTCTTTACATTCTAAGTTCGAATTCTGCCAAAATCAACGTTGCATTTCGTCCAGCGTGCTAACGATTCTGTCAACTCGCCGCTTTAACAACAACAACAAGAACAACGACGACGACGACGATGACGATGGCAACAACAATAACAATAATAATAATTTCATTTATTGGCCATCAGGGCCGTCATATTGGGGACAATATAGTAGTGACAATCAAAAGTCATGAAAATATAACAAACGGATAATTTACATCATTCAGAATTAGCGTGAAGTATTGGTAATATTGTGTTGGATAGTTTTTCTGGTTGTGAATTTAGCGATATGCTTTGTAAAGTTAATTGTATATTATTATTTATTAAGGAGTTTATGATATTTGTGATTTAATGGAGAATAGAAAGTAAATAAATTTAAAACGTGTGTGATATGTAAATTGATTTTTTAAACTACACGGGGGATTAAACCACAGATATTTCCATTTACTTATTCTATCTTCTAAAACATCGTTATTATCTTTTAGTTTGTAAAACTATTGCACAATGCTTTGTTATCACGGTATGCTACGCTCTTGAAGTGGCCTCGTCCGAAGATATGAGCGATGTGCGTTGAGTGATGTTAGGAATAAGGTTTCTTAAAATTGTTGGAGAATGGTTTGAATTATTTTGGATGTACTGTAATTTGTTGTTGAATTTCTACTCCTACACAAATTGTACATTTTCTCTTTATCATATGTGTATTATGTTTGGTTGATATTCTCATAATCGTAATTTCCTTTCTGGTTGTCGAAAGACAAATTGATTTCGTGATTTTGTCTGAAGTCAGACGATTAAAAATGATACTAACCCGAAATTACAATTCTTGGATTAATTACCTCTGGCTTTGTAGACCTAATACGCACAGTTATTAGTATGTACTTCGTTTGCAAGCTTTCAGAGAAGATATCTTGAATGAGGAAAAGTTACGTAGTGTGTATTCTTCCCACTTTCCTCATCAGTCTCGGAGAACGCGCAAAAAAAGAAGTCACGAGAGTTGATTTTTTTCGCAACGACTACTTCATTAAATAATATCTTAATACTTTTCAATTTCGTACTCTGAGTTTTTATTCAACTCAGCAGGTTTTACGCAGTATCAGTGAATGTATTACTCACTGTTTCCTTTATATCGGACGGTAGACAGTTCATGTTCAACACAGCAAACAGTTTATTAAAAGGCAAAGTCGACCTCGGCGTAATTTGAACTCAGACCGTAGCAGCAGACGAAATACCGCTAAGCATTTCGCCCGGTGAGCTAACGATTCTGCCAGCTCGCTGCCTTACATAATAACAACAACAACAACAGTAATAATGATAATAATAATAATAATATTAATAATAATAATAATAATAATAATAATAATAATAATAATAATAATAATAATTTCTTTTATTGTCCACAAGGGCCCAACACTTTTTGAAGATTACATCAAAAGACAAAAGACAACGTACTAAAAGTGGGGTTTACATCGATGAAAGGGAGGAAACGGCGGCGAAAAGGATATAACAAAGGATATAAAAATAGAATTGAGGAAAATATAAATAAATAGAATCCTCAAAAGACGAGCTTGTTCTCCACAGGTAAATTCTGAGAATAATAATTTCCAGTACTGACGGTTTTTTTTAGATTTTTGGTAAGGTTGCGAAGTTCAACACCCTCAGTTCTACTACCACCACCGCCACAACTACTACTACTACTACTAATACTACTACTACTACTACTACTACTACTACTACTACTACTACTACTACTAATAATAATAATAATAATAATAACGAGAAGTAAAAGAAAATAACAAAGAACTTTGTGCGGAGCAGTAATTGTAATGGTAAGATGAGATTTGCCGCAACAACAATATCTGCAATAATACCACCACTGCCAACACCAACACCACCACCACTGCCACCAACACCACCACCACCACTGCCACCAACACCACCACCACCAACAGAAATAACAACAACAACAGTAACAAAGGTGTTGTGTCTGCGAAAGTAATTA
>NC_068999.1:43593036-43594616 GCF_001194135.2 Octopus bimaculoides
ACACACACACACACACACACACACACACACACACATATATATACCGGAGTAAGCACATAAAATGCGCAACAAGGTGGAAAAAAGAGTACTCAAATACCAGAGGTAGAGTAATATGCTTTATTTAAAAGCAGCAGAAATATAACAAAAGACTGTTACTCGGAGTTTCGCGTTCCCAGGTATATAATTATTATATATGTATAATTATTAATAATAAAGAGCATATTAAGGCGGCGAGCTGGCAGAAACGTTAGCACGCCGGGCGAAATGCTTAGCAGCATTTCATGTCTTTACACGTTCTGACCTCAAATTCCGCCGTGTCTAACCACATTCTGTACAATGTGATCCAATCACAAGCTTCATGTAGTTTAGTCCACGTATTGTGTACCATGGAGTGCATCATCAATCGTGTTCATTCTTAAGATTGTAGGATGTAGTTTGGTCCTCTTGCAAGTGGATCAGACTAAATCAGAGTTCAATCGTTATTTCGGCAGCCACTCGATTGCAGACACTCTGGGGCATTGTCCCTAAGCATATCGTGTGCTTTCATGCCTCTGACTAGTCGTTTTATTGATATCCAGACGATAAAAAAATTAAGTCTGCTCAGCCGGGATTTGAACTCAGAACAAACGACCTAAGCAAATATCGCAGGGTATTTTGTCAAACTATTTGTAGGTGGAAGATCTGAAATTAACGAGACAAATGAACTGAGAGATACATATGTTGATAGAGAGAGAGAGAGAGAGTTTGTGTGTATCAAAGAGAGAGAGAGAGAGTGAGAGAGAGAGATAAAGAGAGAGAGTGTATGTGTTTGTGTGTGAAAGAGAGAGAGTGTGTGTGTTTGTTTGTGTGTGTCAAAGAGAGAGAGAGAAGGAGAGTGAGAGAGAGAGATAAAGAGAGAGAGAGAGTATGTGTTTGTGTGTGTGAAAGAGAGTGAGAGTGAGAGAGAGAGAGAGAGAGCGTGTGTGTGCGTGTGTGTGATAAAGATAAACTGAGGAAATAGAGGTTACAGAGATGGATAAAGAGGTGGAAAAGTGAACGTTGTTTTGTTTGACAGAGAGAGAGAGAGAAAGAGAACGAGAGAGAGAAAGAGAACGAGAGAGAGAGAAAGGACAGAGTTGTGTGTGTGTGTGTCTATACGTGTGATGGGGATAGACAGAAACAGAGAGGAGTAGAAAGAAGGGAAGAGAAAAAGGAGAAATGCATTTTTGTGTAAAAGAGGGAAGAAAAGTTTTGTGCGACAGAGAGAAAGAAAGAGAGTAAGAAAGAAAGAAAGAGAGAGAGAGAGAGAAAGAGAGAGAGAGAGAAAGAGAGAGGGAAGACAGAGCGGGAGTGAGTTCATGTTTGTCTGAGACAAACACCACGTATGAACCTATGTGCGTGTGTGTGTATGTGTGTGAGTGTGTGTGAGCCCGTGCGTAAGTGAGTGTGTGAGCGTACACGCATGTGTGTATGTGTGTGTGTGTATGTAAAAACAATTCTTTAAATGCTTTCCCCCCCTCTTTATCGACTCTGAATGCTCTCTGCAGGCTGTCTGTCTACACACACACACACACACACACACACACACACACACACACACA
>NC_068999.1:43595531-43598040 GCF_001194135.2 Octopus bimaculoides
TCTATCTATCTATCTATCTATCTATCTATCTATCTATCTATCTATCTGTCTGTCTGTCTGTCTGTCTGTCTGTCTGTCCGTCTGTCTGTCTGTCTCTAGTGAAAGCGCATGGCTTTGTGTTTAGGGTAAACGGCTCACGATCGTAAGCCTGTGTGTTCGATTCTCGGCGGAGTGTTGTGTCCTTGAATAAAACACTTTATTTCACATTGCTCCAGTCCACTCAGCTGGCAAAAATGAGTCGTTCCTGTATTTCAAAGAGCCAAGTAACGCTATTGTTTCATCTAATGGCAAAGCTCGCGCCTAACGGAAAGACTTAGGTTGTAGAGTCATCAACGCGTTGCAAAACTAGAGAACGATACATGACGACAACGTGCGACACATTGATGGATCTCCGTCATTTTCGACGATAAAAATCCAGTTGTTTGAAAAACTAAATTACCTCTTTATTGAAAAGAAAAAAAAAACAAAAACGAAAGATGTAATGTGACACAGTGTGTGAAAAAGCTGTAAGTCTGAATCACAAACAAAAGCTATCCGACGAGGCTTCTACATAGTTTCTGTATGTCCAATGTAACTCATAAGGCTTTGGCCACCACATTGCAACAATGGAGGACATTTACCCAAGATGTCGTTCTGCGACTCAAAACCTGGACGTGTTATTGTCGTGCAAATATCTTACCGATTCTCCCTGGTTGTATCTTCAGGTAAGCAAACAACGATTTCAGATACGTAAACAACAATTTCTCACTCCAATAAACAACTAATTAACAGTGTAAACAGTAAAAATTATTAAATAAATCCATTTGCATAAAAATTGCGAAATATTCCCAGTAATAATATTAATTAAAAATCGAACTTTTAGCAAATATTACAGAAATAATCAGAGTTTTAATTAATTAACGCCAGCAGTATTTCATAATTCTGTTTAGATATACTTGCGCAAAAAATAACATGTAAGCTAATCCTATTATTGCTGTTGTTGTTGTTGATGATGAAGAAGAGGAGGAGAAGGATTTCTATTTGCCACAGGGGCATCAGATGAGATTACAAGAACAGTTTACAATTTGTGTGATTTACACAAAAAAAAAAAAGATGAGGGGGAAAAAGCGAGAGGATGATGGAAGAAGATAAAGGAATATACATAGTATACAAAATATGTGATCAGATGGATGATGCTGTCCACCTGATGAAGCCAAAAGTCCAACTGCGACCGAGCAAAGGATTCCATTAATGCAGGATTATCCCGACCAACAAGGCAGCTATTCTGTGATGGTCTGGGGGAGCAATTTTGAGCAATCTTTGATCAGATCTGGTGGAGTGTGAGGGAAACATAAACTCAGATAAATATGTGTCCGTATTTCAAGAAAGGATTCCTTCCACTCTTCTCCAGTGGTAAATTTATTAAAGAAGACTCTTTATCTATGGAAGGTGGGGCTCCGTGTCAAACGTCTGAAATGACCCAAGATTTGTTGGATGAGATTGACATTAAAAAACTTCCATGGCGAAGCGAGTCACCAGATATGGACCCTATTGAACACCTCTGGAACATAAAAAGAACAAGAAAGCATCTTCAAAGCCAGATCTTTTGAGATTAAAGCATGAAACTTGGCAAGAAATTCCTCAAGAGAACATTCGTCATCTGATCAGTAGCATGTCTTATAGGATCCTTGCATTGAAAAATGCAAAGGGCATGTTCACTAAATATTAAATATTCACATCATAACAATCAATAAATAATTTTAATATATAATTTCAGATTTAAATAAATTTTAATGATTATAAGGGTGTCTATTTACTTCTGTCATGTCTGTGTATATATATATATATCAAAATACAGATTACATATATATTCATATGTGTGTGTTTATGTGTGTGTAGTATATATATATATATATATATATATACTTGTATTTATACATTCATATACACACGCACACGCGCACCCACCCACACACACACATACAGACAACGACAAATTTACATCAGCTATAAAAATCTGTTACTGTATATTTTCTAGTCGTTGCTTCATTTAGCTGTTCAGCTATTCACACACTAACACAATTAGCATTAACCTTACTTTAACTCATTAACACCAAGAAGATGGCTGCAAGCGCAATCCAAGGCTTTGTTTAGTCTCCGTCTTCTTTAAGCAACCTTTTACACTCGCCAAATACACTGTTAGAGAATATCAATGGCTTAAAACATTGTATTGGTTAACAGGAACTCTAATAGATTTTTAATAATACATTCAGGAAATAAGAAAAAAGAGAAAAAAGGGCTGCACATTATTTTCGCAACCACAAGTATGGAAATTAGCTGATAAACAGATAAACAAATGGGTGGATAGACAGACAAATAGACAGATAGATGGAAAGACAGATGATAGACAGACAGACAGACAGACAGACAGACAGACAGACAGACAGGCAGACAGATAGAATACAGACAGACAGACAGAAAGATAACTAGATAGATAGATAGGTAGATAGATAGATAGACGGATAGATAA
>NC_068999.1:43598050-43598346 GCF_001194135.2 Octopus bimaculoides
GATAGATAGATAGATAGATAGATAGATAAACATAGATAGATAGATAGATATGTATACATGCATATGCATATATATAAATAGGTAATTTGTATTTTAAGCCTTATATATTACACTCGTTTCATGAAATCAATTGTCATTGCCATAAATGCAAGTTGACTATAATATTGCTAGCTGGCAGAATATGTTTTATGTTTTATGTTCTGCATTCAAATGTCACTGAGCTCCACTTTACCTTTTATCCTTTCACAATCCATAAAATACGTACAAGTTGTGCACTGGAATCAATATAAATGGTT